>NC_088923.1:24140000-24440000 GCF_038396675.1 Hydra vulgaris
AATTATTTAGAGAAAAAACAAGATATTTGTTTGTCGCAAAAATACAGGTAATATTTTAAGTAAACATTAAGCTTGGTCGAATTCATTCGAATTTGTCCTAATTTCAAATTTTTGAATTTGAGTTCTCAAATTTGAAGAGGTCAAAATTTGTCAAAATTGATTTTTAGTCAAATTCGAAATTCAAGTTCAAATTACTCAAATTTTGTTAAATTCAAATTTTATTTTTTCAAATTTTTTCAAAATTAATATCAAAAATTCTCGAATTTTTTTTTTTTAGGTAAACTACCAGGTCTTTATGACTCATCAAGGGTGGGGTTAGGGGAGATCTAACTGAGAGGCAACGGATTAAGTGCAAATTTTATACCTGCGAATCTGCATAAGAGCAAAGCACTTGCAAACACTGGCATAAGTGTAAACTGGTATAAGTGTGTCAAAGGAATTTTGAAACACTGGCTTAAGTGGGAATTAATTGCAAAAACAGGCAAATTGGCATAAGTGTGAAATGGCATAAGTGCGCCGAAAGAATTTGCAAAGACTGAAATAAGTGTTAAACTTCCTTTAAAATCAAAATACTGAACGGGGGTGGATGTAGAATAGGTTTCGAAGACTGAAAAAAATTTCTTTTATATGATTAATATATTTACAAGTGCAAATAAAGCGTGTACTAGAAATAAATGTGAAAGAATAAGCACATCATTTTTTTTCAGTGGTTGTATTAAAATCATTTTAATGGTTTTGTATTTTGTTTACAACGTGTTGTGGTTTTAAAAAAATATGTTAGTTTTTGGATTTAACTTGAAATTAGTTTTAAAAATGACAAAAGTAAAAGAGAAAAAATTATGCACAAATATTTACAAAATCCTAATAGTAGCTACAATTTGATAGCAAAGTCGTTGCAAATACATCCATACACCGTTAGTCGTGTTATTCAACGTTTTTCTCAAACAAAAAGAATCAAACTCAAATCTGGTGGTGGAAGAAAAGAAGGTTTTAAAGATATAAAGCTAGTTAAAAAACTGGTTAAAAGTTTTAAGAATAACGCAAGCCTTTCACTAAGGGAACGCGCAAAAATATATGGATTATCCCATAGTTTTGTTGCAATAGTTAAATACAAGCATGGTTTTCATTCTTTCAAAGCACAAAAATTGCCCAACCGTTCTGAAACTCAACAAAAAAAGTGCAAGAACCAGCGGCAGAAATTTGTATGACAATTTTATTTCTAAATATTTCTGTATTATTGAAGACGATGAATCTTATATCAATTACCATCATCAACAAATTCCTGGTGCTGTTTTTTATTTTGTCAAATATTGAGAAAAAGCAGATAATAAATTTAAATGCAAAAACCTTGGATTTGGCAAGCTATTTGCAGTTATGGCGAAAAATCAGCACCTTATATTTCTAAGTCTACACTTTCTGGTCAAATATATGTTAAAGAATGTTTACAAAAATGCCCTTTACCTCTCATTAAATCACACAATAACAGACCTGTATTCTGGCCTGATTGAGCTTCAATTCATTAATGTAAACTAGCTATGGAATGGTATAAAAAGAATAATGTTAAACTTGTGCCTAAAACAGAAAATCCTCCAAACTGCCTAGAATCGAGAGTTATTGAAAAGTACTGGCTATTAAAAGAAAAATGAAAAAAACAAAAACGCTTTGCAGAAACATTAAAGATATTAAACTACCATTTAAAAAGCATCAAATAGTTTTGATTGTTATTCTGTGCGCAAGCTTATGGGTACCACTAAAGCAAACGCTCGAAATTTTATTAGATTCTTACAGGAATAATAATTATTTTTTTCATGTTTGATCATATATTATTTTATTATAATTATTACTTGGTTCGAAATAAAAATTGAGGTGTACTTTTTTTTAGTTGTTTTTCTACTTTCACATTTATTTTGTGTACACGCTTTATAATTTATAGGCAGTACTCCACTATTTATTATCGGTCGTCATTCTATCGCAACTATCTCTTTAAACATTAAATTTTTGAGTTTAAGCATTTATGAAATATTCCTAATTTTTAACAATAATTATACACATACATTTGACAAAAGAAAAAAAAAAGAACATTTTCCATATTTTTAGATAAATCAATCACTTTCAATGCATTGTATACTATTAGTTGGTGGATACCATCTCTGTTGCTTGAAGAGGTTCCAGCTCTTATGCTTGAAAATATTGTAGTTTGGCTGGTTGAAGAAGACCCAGTCTTCTGATATCCAACTTTCTTTTATTTCTTTTACTCCCTTTCTTAATAAAATGAATTTTGGTTGGACCTTCAACTAATACTTCAGTTGTTTCTTCCTGAAGAAGTTTCAGCATCCCCCTCTGCTTCATCCTCTTAAACTTGGCGGAGATCCTAACCTTTGGCAAGTTGTCCTTACAGTAAACTAGCGTGTAGACATTTTCGACATCAAGCTTTGTTCTTCTGTAGTTCACAACTGCGCCTCCTGATGAGAACACTCGCTCATAGCTAGCAGACGATGTTTGAAAAGTAAAATGAATTTAATATTGTGTCAAATTTTCAAACAAATGAAATTAAAATAGACTGGGAAAAACTTTCAAACGGCTAAAATTCAAATTTAAATTTGAGTGACGAAAGTTCAAAAATTTGGTTTTACAAAATTTGGAAACTGGCGAGTCCCTACCCTTTCTAAAAAGCTATTTCAAAACAAAATTTTATTTATAAAAAAATCTTCAAAATAGTTTTTTTTACCTGAATACAAAGGTATTTTCTGGCACACTTGGCAATAAGAGGATAACTCCGAATGATGTCTTCTCCACCATTGTAGTACATCAACATCGGCTGGAGGAGGATCTGTTAAGTTGAAGTACCTGTTCATTTCCAACTGCATGGGGCTAATGGCTGCCTTAAAAATTGACCGAGTGAACTGGCGAGACTGAGAAGATCTCATTTTAGCCCTAAAAACAATAATGACAAAAGTAAAAAAATATGTAATTTTTTTTTTAAACCGTAAAATATTTGAATTTAAAATTTGAATTTCAATTACCTAATCTTAGCTTCAATGCTGTAGTCTTCTTCATCAACTTCATCAAAAAATCCGTGATTCAAGTTATGTACTAGCTCAACTTCAGTCTCCTTAATCATCAGCTCAATCATTTCCCTGTAATTTGGACTTTAATTTTTGGCAAGTGTAAGTCCTTTTTAAAATGGGTGGAGAATTGTTCCATAAGCATAGAGCTTGTTTTTGGTCCCACAAACTGGAAATCTCTACTCCAACTTTGACTGTAAGGTTTCGCAGAATCCTTTGGTCTCCTTGTTGATTGTTGGTTTATTGAGTTGAGAATTTAGATAACCATCGATATTAAAAAGTTTTGATACCACATATGGTTGGTTTTTTGTCGGAAGAAGAAAATAATAAAGACATCTCTTCAATCTTGGTGAGTGGACCAATGATGGCAACAATCCAAATAAAAAATTTATACAATTATTGATAATTATTATTCAACTAATTTATACAAACCAGGCCCCTACTCTTCTTAAAAATGGTTTAGGTAATTTTGAAATTTGGAGGCCCTTTGTGACAAGTGGGTTCTAAGTTTAGGGACTGACTTAAAAAGAGAAACAATTTGTCCCCGTTTAATGCAGATCTGGCCCAGAAAGTCTTCCTTTCTCCGTGAAAAAGGAACTGATATTCAATAACTAAATAATTCAAAAAAAAACTGAAAAAAGCAAATTAATTTAAAAAATATTCGGAATTATTGGGAATAACAAATTTTATTAATTCGGAAAAAAATCTTATTCACCTGAACAAATTCCTCTGATGTATGGATTTTTTTTCTCAACTTGGGATAAGTTGCCTTGCTATAATCTTTTCTGATCCTCTCAAGAGCTGGCCTTAACTTTAGAATGGATAGCATCATCATCAAGCTGGAATTCCAGCGGGTTTCAACAGGTGCAATGATCGCGATAAATTCAACTAAAAGAAATATTGTTAAAAACTTGGTTTAAAACTAGTCAAACTAGGTTATACCAAACGCAACTTCATTCAAACCGTGAAATTAATTGTCTTATACTATACAATATACAATAATATCAGCGATGGGTAAAGGGTATAAAGCTCCGAGCCCCGCACATTTAGGGACTAAAACCTTTTTAGCGGAGCTTTTTATTATAGACTTTTGTTGTTGGCGGGCCAACAACAAAAGTCTTATTTTGGCATGTAATAACCAAATTTGTAAATAATAACTAAATATAAACATAAACATATAATATATACATAATATAAAATATTTACATATAATGAATGTATGATCCAAACTTAAAATCGAAAACTTTTTCAATTGAAAATTGAAAAGTTTAAAGAAATTAATTACCTGTTTCAATGTTTGAATCATCCTTACATTGATTGCTTATCCTGACACACTTTTTCTTGATCTTCTGTTGATCAATGCTGCTTTTGCGAGTTTTAGATGACAGTTTCCTGAATGCATCAACATCATTCTTCACTTCGGGAATGCTGAGACACTCAGTCACCACAAGGTTAAGTATATTGTCAACACACCCAAAGCCTTCCTGAATTTCCTTTGTTAGTTTTGGGACGGCTGCTAGCATATTAGCTACATTATCACTTGTGCAGGTTTTGTGGACATTTGATGGAAGGTCTATAATCTCACTAATTGTCTTGTCAAGAAGTTCAGCAATGTTTTGAGAAGTATGTCTACCCTCTGCACTTCCACAATACACCAGAAGCTTCTCTAGGGTCCAGTTCTTTAAGATATAGTGAAGTGTCAAACCAAGGAATGGATCAAAGTATCTAAACAAGATAATAAATTTTCTTTTATATCAAATTTTATTACTAACAGGTTGTTCTATGTTAATCAAAAGGCCGGTATACACCTATAGTATGATGAGACCGCGGCCTAGGGCCCTACAACTTTCAAAAAGTTGTTATTTCTCGTTTTATATACAAAATTATATATTTATGCAAAATCATTTTGATTGCTATTATATATTCAGTAAATTGAAACATTTCTAAATAAATTAAAGAGTAAATAATTAATTTAAGTTAAAAAAAATGTTAAAATTCATGTCGGACGAACAAAAAACAATATAATGAAGAAGAATATTGCAAAATTTAGATTCTATAGAGCCCAAAAAATTCCTGAAAATTATAAATTTAATTTACTTTTTGATTTTGACGAAAACATTTTGCATGACCACAAATCAGTTGTGAGAGCCACTCCAACAGCATTGTCTTTTAGATATGTTACAATCTTGTTTGTCACTGCCTCTTAACCAATCGGTTAAGAAGAGAAAGTTTTGCTCTAACCATAGTTCTGGCGGACTTCCCATGGAATTTAAGAAGTTGGATTTTTTCAAAATAACTCCACTGGTGGTAAGTTTTTTTAACCATGTTGACTTGATTTTAGCCTAATTTTGGTTAAAAAATGAACTACTTTCTTCAAGAAGTAGTAGAATTATGAGTATTTTTTATTTATATTGTAATGATTGCTACATATACAATTCCCTATGGACATTTATATCTGGTTTGCTTTTTGGAGATGTAATAATGATTGCAACATTACAATTCCCTTTGACATTATTTACGCGCAAAGGAAATTGTTTTGAATGCGCTTTGAATTCACGCAATTTTTTCATTAAATTCCGAGTTTTTAATTTGTTACATTCTATTGTTTGTTTTGTTTGAAAAAGTTCAATTTTTCAATACCAACTAATAAAAGCATAGTTTAGCGCGCAAAAATAAAATCGTAACGTTTTAAAATTTTATTATAAAGCTTAATTTTGTTGCAGTGCTTAGAACTATTTTATAACTGCTTAAAAAAATGTCTATTGACTTAATTATAAATTCAATTCCAAATTTGATCAAACTCGAAACTCATATTTGAATTTCAAATGTTTTCAAATTTTTATCCAATTAATCAGAATTTGAAATTAAAAATCGAATTCAAGTTCAGATCTCAAATATGAAAAAATTTGAGTTCGAATTTGACCCCAAATTCCGAATTCAGTCGAATTTTTTCGAATCGAATCGAATTCAAAATTCGTCCGAGCTTAGCAAACATATACTAAGCCATATTCAAAAAGGATGGTGGTTCCATTAGCAAATGGGGATGTATATCAGGCTTAAGCATTGGCTATCATAAAATATACAAAAGACGACTCATGCCTTGTCCAGTACGATCACCTGACTTATTATGGAGCTAAAAAATGCTAAAACCAAAACTGACCATTCTGTGGCTTGAAATACCAATCATAATGATTGAAAACTTAATTGAATCAATGCCAAGGTGAATACAAGCATGTATTACTATTACTATTAATGGGGGTCATATCTCAAATAACATATTTGGATTAAAAAAAATTGTAGGTAGGTTTAAACTTTATTGCACTTTTTTCTCAGTAATTTTTTTATTACTTGAGTTTAATATTTAATTTCAGAAAAGATTTCTTTTTTTTTTTTATTCAAAGTTATGTTTTTTTCCTAATTAATAATCGGCTAAGGAAAAAAAAACCTGGATCTGGACTCATGTTTTCTTTTTATAAAACTCTAAACTTACCTTAACTCTTAAAAAATCAAGTGGGTTTAAACTTTCTGTATAAAGTATATATATAAAACTTTCTGTATAAAGTATATATATATATAACTTTCTGTATACACTTTCTGTATAAACTTTCTGTATAAAGCTTTCTGCTAAACTTTCTGCTAAACTTTCTGTATAGACTTTCTGTATAAAGTATATATATAAAAGTATATATTTCTGTATAAAGTATATATATAAAACTTTCTGTATAAGGTGTATATATATATTTAAATTTAGACCAAAGTGGTGTATTCCTGTTTGAGGTGATTTTGTGAATGCCACCACTTTTTTTGCCATGCAAAACTTTTAGCATGAAAAATATTAGGTAATTTAGACTGTAAAGATCTCTTGACATTAGTTGCATGTCCCTTATAAAAGATTAGACTTTCTAATTAATTTCTAATATATAATTCTAACTAATTTCTAATATAAAAATTAATAAAAATAAAGAAAAATAGAATTAAAGAAATAAATATTTCTTTTTTAATCAGGTTTTTTTAATTAGTATTTTTCTTCAAATTGTATTATATATAATTTAGTCTCAAAATTTTAAAGTCAGAAAATAAATTTTTGAAACTGTTTTATTAAGATTTACTGCAAGTTGCGTTCATATTATGTTGGAAATGAAAATCTCAAAAGTCGAGAGAGAAAGAGTAATGAATTCTTTGCTGGATTTCAGGTAATATAAAATTTAAATCCATCAGTAATAATAGTGCTTTATGAGAATAAAGAATATTAATATTATATAATGTACTAATATTAATATTAAATAGATTTATAAGTAATTTGTTAATAATTATTCATAATTAATTATTTAAAGTATATAAACAGTAAACAGCTTTTCCATTGATTTTTTTGATTTAATTTGATTTAAATTTTTTTTTTTAATTTTATTGTCTTTGATTTATTTTTTTTAATGGATCTTTTTAGGTTAATCCAAAGACACTAGATCTTTCAGAAAAAGATAAACCACAGAAAGTTTCCATTACATCAACAGTACCAATCGTATGTGGAGATGGAACCGAAAATTGTTTTGTTTCAATAGAACTGGGTCAAGATAATGAAGATTCTTTTTTGAATATATGTGACTTGCATTTTAAACCAGGACAAGCTGGACAAACACAAGAAGTTGAAGTGGTTGCTAAGAGAGACTTTGTAGATGATGGAAATCAGCGCATGTTTCTTAAAATGTTTGTTCCTGATCAATTAGATGCATTAGATTGGAACTGTCATAAAAAGATTTCAGATGTAGAGGTACATTATTGTTATCAATAGCTAAAAAGAATCAGTAGTTTTTTCCTTTTTTTTTTTTTTCTAAGAAAAAATGAATTTTTTAAATGTAAGTTTATGGTTTACATAAAAAAATTTATTTGGTTGTTATAATTTTAGCAAAATTATATCATTGTAACTTACATTTGGTTAAACATGTTATGAAGAAGTTTGTTTAAATTTTGCTTTTAATGTTTAATGATCTGTTTTCTATGTTAAGTTTAAGATATTATACGGTTTTGAGTTTTTAAAGAAACACAGACCAGATATTGTGCAGGTTTAGGGAGAACATGTAAGGAAGTGCCTCTACAATAGTCTTTTTTAATCCACATTCGTTATCCTTGCAGAAAATAATGAAACACAGATTTACATCTAAACCGGTCTATTAGATAAAGAAGGGGTGTAAGGCTGGTCTATAGAAATCTTTTTCTATAGACCAACTCTTAAATTTTTGCCACAGAGACATTCTACAAGACAGTTGCTGGGTGCAGTTATCATTTGGTCAACATGAGTTTTTTTTATTGAGACACCATTTATACCCTTTTAAACCTATTCAACCAAGAGAAATTTAACAGAATTGTGTTTCATGTTGAAAATAACTTCTAAATAACTAAATCTTTTCCATAAAAAGCAAGTTTTACAAGGCAGTTTGACATGTGACAGGGTGCACTACATATAATAAAAACAGGGTAATAAAGAGGTAATAAGAGCAAGAAGAGCACCACAGAATAGCATTTAACCAGGAAGTTCACACCTCCTTCCTTACCAATGAGGGATATATTGCTAGAACTAACATCAAACCACATACCTACAGTTCTGAAGCCAGGACTCTAGCTACTACACCACAATTGCTAAAGTACATGATACATTCATCTGGTTATATAAATGTAAAATCAAAAAGAAAAAACCTTTTAGTAATATCAAAAGAATATGTAATTGCAACAATACATAAGAATCTACATCACCACAGCCATACTAAATGCATATTAAAAAACTCTATATGGACACACTGTGCCTGATATTCTGATTTTGAGAGGCCAGCCCTGGTTTATTGAAGAACAAAATAAAAAATTAAATTTTGAAGTAGGGATAAACTTTTTTGTTGGTTTTTCAGAAAACATATCTTTTTCAGAGTAATAGACTTTTTAGAAAATAACTTTTAGAGTTCAGGTAGCAAGTCTTTTTTTCAAAAACATGATGAGTTTATTGATAAATCTATAAAAATTTTATTTTTACTTGAAAAAGAGAATCTTTGCCCGCATTAAAGTTATTATTATTATTTATTTAAATAAACAATAAATTGCATTTATTGTTTATTCAAAGAAATATTTTAAAATATTGTAAGGGTTAATGCAAACATAAGAAATTTATAAATTTCTCTTCCAATATTATTATATTGCAGTGCAGAGGAAGCAAATTGTAACTTTACATTATTATTGTTCATAGCTGAACTAATTACACATTACAAACTAAGTTTGCAAACAATAGAATTTTTGCAAATAAAAAGTATTATCAACCCATTGATAAAATTTATCAACCTGTTGATAAAGTAATATGAGTTGTTTTTTTTAATTCTGACTCACAGGGTTGATAAAGCTTTTCATTTGCAAAAATTCTATTGTTTGCAAACTTAGTTTGTAATGTTTAATTAGTTCAGCTATGTGCAAGCAACAACCACTATTAAATTAGGAGTTACTAGAAAAAAAAAAGAATAAAGGTATAGAGCAGGGAAACAATTGACTGAAGACTTAAAAAGTTGTAGGTTTTATGAGTCAGGAAAATATGAAAATGGGTGAGAGTTCAAAGGGTTAAAATGCAGGAAAAAAACTAGACTAGAATCAAAGTTTTTAGAGTCAAGCGAGAATGAGTTTTGGTTGATGGAACTAGATATAATAGCTCCTTTGAGCAGTAGGGTACATCATACTTTCAAAAAAATTTTAATTTAAAAAAAAACTATATATAAGCATTATTGATTTAAAAAATTACTTTTTACAGTACTAAAAAACCAAACAAATTAGGTAAAAATTAGAGTTTTAAATTTGATTTGTCCATGAACACCCACAATATTTCTTTAAATGTTTTACATGACATCTTCAGCCATTTGCAACTCTAAACTTAAGTTTATGTTTATGCATAGGTCAAATAAGAATGTTTTGCAAAAAACAGCACCAATTAAAGTCTGGAAATAAAAACACCGAAATAATTTGCTCATGTATTTTAGTTTATTTGCACTCAAGAGTGAGGGTGTTGAACTCTAAAAAAGTGTTAATTGAAATTTAAAACCTGCAGATAAATTTCCTGAAATTGTTATATGTGAAACATCAAAATGTTCTGTGGACACATATAATTACATAAAATGTCAAAAAAAAAAAAACATGTTTTTTATGGAAATTAAAATTTTCCCTTTTTCATATCAAACTTGAACATCAACTAAACAGTTTGATTAAATCTTTCTTGGATTTCAGATTTGGAATAACATCTCTGTGCTTTAATCTGGTCTAATAAAACCATCATGTCTCTGAAAGCCATAAACAGTAGGTGCTGCTTCAGTCACTTGTTTAACAACTTTTTTACAAGACCGAGTGTGGAGTGGATAATAAGGTATTTCCATAGGAGAATCTATTACTTTTTGTAAATCTTTTTTTGTCATAATACATGTAAAGTTTTGCTCCAAGATTTGTTTGTTACTCTAGTTAATGAGTTCAAGGAGAGTCAGCATTAAAGTTAAGTGTAGATTTTTTATGGTTTCCTACACTTACATCACCTTGCTCTAAATCTTCTCTAATTTTCATAATCATCTTGACTGCAAAAGCTCTATTTTCATTTGATAAGCGTGCAAGAAAAGAAATAAAAAGAGGCTCAGAATGAGCATGAAATTCCCCAATTCGAACAGACTTATGGCATTCATAACAGCATTCATAACTTTGACTGTTTGACCTCTCAATAGATAAAAAATTTTAGTTAGGTGATAAGCTCCATCAACTATAGAGTGCTTTATTATGATTCTAAACTGCATGGCAAAGTATACTTGAGCCACGAACTGAGAAAGAACTTTTAGATTTTTTAAAATATCTCTTTCCATGCCATGTTCATTAATGTAATGCCAAAGAATTGCCTGACCAGTTTTAAGCCACCTGCAATGGTAAAGATTAGCACATTTTCTGTTGACAAGTGAAGGATTCAAGATACCTGATTCAAGACAAGAAACTAACTTGTAGCTTAGTGAAGGGTCATTTGACATTTAATTGAATTTTAATCAAAGGTTCAATCTGTCTAATCGGTTCAATTTTTTCTTGTTTTAATAGATTTAAGTTTTGGCAATAGTTTGCCTTTAGGCTCTTTAAATCCATCCTTGGATTTTGTAGGTCCATCAAGGTTCACAATAAGGTGTCTTAAAGGTAGCTCATTGGTATGTAACAAACAAATTGACTTAAAACATTTTCTTCCAATAAGTTTCTCGAGGTGAGTTAACAATCCTCCATTGTTACTAGTCATTGAATTTGTAGAATCTTATCCAATCGAAACTATAGTTTGATCAATTCTTCTAGTAACCATATAAAGACCAATTGTAGCTTCTTTAGCTAGTTTGTTTCGAACCTTTTAAGGTTTGTAATAGATCAAATAGCTTCCATCTGGTTCAGAAGTAACACTTATGTTTTCTTGTTTTTCTGTTCTTCAACAAAACATTTTAGTAATTGAATCTTCGATCAAAATTAGAGTAGGATCTCTTCCATATACAAATATGCCTTTGATAGGAGCTTCAATAATTAGTTTTTTTGACAACTCTAGTTTTAGCCACAAGCTCTTGTCTGGCTCTCCAAATTTGTTTAGGATCACATGTGATGCATTTTTTCATAGCTTTTTTTCAATTTTTAAGTTAATTTTTACATAAAAATTTTTTTTTTAATTTTTTTTGGTTGAATATTGCTTAACTTACCCCAACCCAAAATAAAATCACTCCCCAAATGTAATTTTAAAATTTTTTTTACTATGATTTACCCTATTTTTGGACCTTGTTTAGAAGAGAAAGAGCATCATTAGAAGAATCAGCCTAAATATGACAACAGGGTAAAAATATATGAAATCATCCAGACCATGACACCCTTACGTCTCAGAATTTGTTTATTTTTATACCACTTGCAGTCCATATCAAAAAAATAATAACTGCGAAAATTTTAGTTAAAAATACCAATGGGTTCCAGAGATATTGTCACTTGAAATAATGCTGACTCAGCATTTTAGTGATTTTCTGAAGTGACTACAAAGCAACTTTGACATACAGTATCTTCATAATGGCTTGGGGAAATTTCCTAAAATTTGGTACTCTAATAGATTTTAACTTAAGAAATCCAAAAATAGCACTCTTAAGACTCGATTATCTCAAGAAATGCCTCATTTGTCCAATTTTGTTCAAAATTATTGACTTGTAAATTAGTGATTTTTGGAGGTAAAATGAAGACTGTGGCCCAAAATCCCGAGTAAAAAGTTTAATTGTATATCATTATTTCATCTTAGGTCTACTGAAAAAAATTAGATTCATCAATTGTCTCTCTAATACATGATCAAAATTTGCATTTAAAAATGGTGTCTTTTTAGAAAAATTTAAATTTTGTAACAAAAGCAATTAAAATATTTTTTAATACATTTATTTGAATAAAACATCAAATAGTGTTATTTATTGACTAGTTTAGGACATTTATAGTCATGGGCCAAGGGAGATACCCTCCCCTCCCACGGGAGGCCCCTCCCCCAATCTCCCTAGATTTTTTTTTTTTTTTTTTTTTTTTTTCATAAAATGAATAAATAATGCAAAAACATACAATTTAATTTTAATTTTGAAAAAAAAAAAATTTTCATTGTTTCAAATTGGTGACTTAAAAGCTCCTTTTATATAAAAAACAAACATAAGTTTTGTTTTGTTCTTTTTAAAGGTATTTACTTGTTTGTATTTTCTTAAAGAATTACTTTTAATTTTATAGTTTTTATATTATTTTGTTAGGTAATAAATAATAAAAATAATTAATATGGAGAAATGTGACATCGGAAAAAGTCTTAACATTCATTGCCACAAAACTAGATTTTCAAGAAAACAAGGTTTTGTTCAATTTAAAGATCTTCCTTGTGAAAAACAAGAAGAAATAATATGGCGAGCAAATTTAAAGGAAAAATATAGTTCAATAAGAATTATATGTTGTTATCATGAGCAATTCTATGGAAAATATTTTGAGAGAAAAATTACAAAGTGTTACAATCCTTTTGGAACACACAAGGAAAGTAAAAAAATTGCTATAAAAGGTAATCTTACCTTATTTACAACAGAATTGATATGGAAATTAAAAGAAAACAATTTATTATTTATAAAATGTTTGATAATTTCAGTTATTTTAACCACGTAAAACTAAATTTGTTTTTTAGGTAATATAAAGATTTCCATAGACATGGCAAACTATTTGCAAAAAAATGTTTATGTAACCCCAGGTTGGAAATTCTGCAGTAAATGTTACAAAAAAGCAATAGAAACTGATGAAGATTTAAATTCACAGGAGGAATGGGAATCCAAAAGTGAGAAAAAAATTAAGTTAGATACCACTATAGAATTGCTTGGAATTTCACCAGTCAAACTAAAAAGTCTTTCAAAACACAGCAAATTGCCTGTAGCAAAACAAAAGTTTGAGAACACTATTGACAGAGTTGCAAAAATGGTCTCATTAGCATATAATATTAAAGAAACTTTTTTAACAACAGAAATAAAAAGCCCCATTTTAAACAACAACATTAACAATGACCATGAACTAGACATTTTAATGTATGAAATAAAAAATAAAATTTCAGAGACTGACTCTTATTGCCATAAGGTGCAAATGTTAACACTCGCACCAAAATCATGGACACGTAAAAAGATATCAAGGTACTTTGAAGTGTCTGAGTATCTTGTTCGAACAGCAAGAAAAGTTAAAAATGAGAATGGAATTCTATTATTACCCGGAAAAAAAACTGGAAACCCACTTTCACCAGAAACAGTTAATTTAGTGATTAACTTTTATCAAAGTGATGAATTTTCAAGAATGATGCCAAGAAAAAAAGATTATGTAAGTATTAAGAAAAACCAACATGTTCAAAAAAGATTATTGCTACTCAATCTTAATGAATTACATGTTGCATTTAAAAAAGACTACCCTAACGTCAAAGTCAGTTTGTCAAAATTTTGTACTCTTAAACCTAAATGGTGTATTACAACTAATGCGTCAGGTACCCACAATGTATGTGTTTGCATACATCATCAAAATACAAAATTTCTCATTGATGCCATTAGGTGGAATAAAAGTTATAGATTTCATGGCATTGATTGTTTGCTCTCTTGAAAATGCAGAATGTATGTTGCATCGATGTAACCAATGCCCTGGTATTGAAGTGTTAAAAAGTTTTTTAGTGCAGGAGTTTATGGACCATGAGCATGAAGAAGATGTAGTATTTAAGCAATGGCAGAGTACGGATCGTACAACACTACTTTCACAGTCATTGCCACTAGATGAATTTAATGATTTATTATGTGACAGCATTGACAACCTTACCACTCATTCATATATTGCAACAACACAAAGTAGATACTTAAAAAACTGTAAAGAAAATCTTAACCAAAACGAATGCTTAATTTTAGGAGATTTTGCTGAAAACTATCAATATGTTGTTCAGGATGAGGTTCAAAGTTATCACTGGAGCAAAAGTCAATGCTCACTTTATACAATTGTACTTTATTTTATAGAGAACAAACTTCTCAAACATAAATCTTTTTGTTACCTTTCAGAAGATGTTGATCATGACACAGGATTTATTTACAAGACTCAGGAAGATATAACTAGATATATCAAAGAAAATCTACCTGATGTATCAATTGTGAAATACTTTTCCGATGGTTGTGCAGCACAATTTAAAAATTTTAAAAATTTTATCAATCTTTGTCATCACAGTAAAGACTTTGATTTAAATGCTGAATGGGTATTTTTTGCTACCAGTCATGGTAAATCCCCCTGTGATGGTATTGGTGGGACTGTTAAAAGAGTAGTATGTCAAGAAAGTCTAAAACAAATAACTACTGGGCAGATTTTAGATGTTAATTTAATGTACTTCTTTTGTAAAGCCAAGATAAATGGAATTTATTTTAAGTTATTTTCAAAAGAAGAAATTGATCAAACACTAGCACAATTAGAAAAAAGATATTTAGGTGGAAGAACAGTTCCTGGCACAAGGATGTATCATCATTTTATTCCAATTGCTCCAAACACTATAAGTTATAAAAAATTAAGTACTGATGCATGCACTGAAATATTTGATATCATACCAAAAAGCAAACATTATGTAGATATTTCATTAAATATTAAAAAAATGGATTATATTGCATGTTTTTATGATGGATTTTGGTGGGTAGGGATTGCTGAAGATGTAAGTGAGCTTGATATAAAAGTCAGATTCATGCATCCACATGGACCAGGTAAAAACTTCTTTTGGCCAATGAGAACTGATGAGTGTTGGGTGCTCAATTCTGAAGTTATATGCCTAATTTCTACACCGCGAACAATATCAGGTCGTACATACAACATATCTGACTTAGATTTGAAGAATATAAACTGTTGGTTACAAAAAAAAATTAATTATGTTTAAAATAATTTTGTTTTTATTTTATTTACCTATTTTGCATTTAAAATGTCTTTTATTTTTTTCAAATTCTTGAATTGTAGGCTGAGAAGGAGGGGTGGGGGTTTAAATAAATCACAAATCACTCTTATCTTATTATGTCAATGACTATATTAGTCTAAAACTACATAAAGATATTGATTGTCAAAATGTTTTAAAAACGTTTTAATATCTTGGGTTTTAAAATTTATGACTTAAAATCGTAAAAAGATCTTTGAAATAAGAGGTAAGTATTTATCGATTTGAAGTAACGCAAATAAACTGTTTCTCAAAACTTTAACTGAAAAAATATGTTTTTAAAATGTATTTTAACAATCAACTATTATTTAATCATTTTATGTAAAAAAAAAAAATCTAGGGAGATGGGGGGCGGTGTGGGGGCCTCCCGTGGGAGGGGAGGGCGTCTTCCTTGGCCCATGACTATAAATATCCTAAACTAGTCAATAAATAACACTATTTGATGTTTTATTCAAATAAATGTTTTACAAAATATTTTAATTGCTTTTGTTACAAAATTTAAATTTTTCTAAAAAGACGCCATTTTTAAATGCAAATTTTGATCATGTATTAGAGAGACAATTGTTGGATCTAATTTTTTTCAGTAGACCTAAAATGAAATAATGATATACAATTAAACTTTTTACTCGGGATTTTGGGCCACAGTCTTTATTTTACCTCCAAAAATCACTAATTTACAAGTCAATAATTTTGAACAAAATTGGACAAATGAGGCATTTCTTGAGATAATCGAGTCTTGAGAGTGCTTTTTTTGGATTCCTCAAGTTAAAATCTATTAGAGTACCAAATTTTAGGAAACTTCCTTAAGCCATTATGAAGATACTGTATGTCAAAGTTGCTTTGTAGTCGCTTCAGAAAATCACTAAAATGCTGAGTCAGCATTATTTCAAGTGACGATATCTCTGGAACCCATTGGTATTTTTAACTAAAATTTTCGCAGTTATTATTTTTTTGATATGGACTGCAAGTGGTGTAAAAATAAACAAATTCTGAGACGTAAGAGTGTCAAAAAATTTTTTATTTGGATGATTTCATATATTTTTACCCAACAGTGTTCCATAAAGGGATGAATAAGAGATTTGTTGAGGTAGAGAATGTAAAAAATATAAAAAATGGCAAGCATGATAAAGAGAAACAACCATAGCAGATGCTAATTTAACAATCGATTGTATATATGGTTTCCATGAAAGGTCAGCAGTGAATGATAATCCAAAAAGACATAAATAAGAGGACTCAGTGAGAGGGTTGCAATTCATTAATATAGGAATGTTGCAGTATTGCGATATTTGTTTGTAGTAAAAAGCCGAGTTTAATAAAGCGGTTAGAAAGAAACAATTTGATAATCTCTAAAACTTTTCCAGAAACACCAAACGAACCGTATGTAAAAAAAACCAGAATGCCAAACTTTGTTGAAAGCTTTAGATATGTTAAGAACAATAGCTCTAGCCTCACTGTCTCCATCTAATGCACGCTACAATTTTTCAGTCACCTGTAGTCAATTGTAAAGCAAGTGGTTTTAATGTTTAATAATGACTTAACCTGTATTTTGCAAGAGGTAAGATTCAACTTACAGAAGATAGCTTCGCAGACCGCGAATAGTTTAAAAAATTTTTATTTTAAATTTTTTTTTAAATAAATTCTAGTTGTCCACACTGACTATATCTAAACCTGTTCTTAATATGTTCTATTTGCATCATTGTTTTTATTTAACTGCAGAAAAATGATTCATTTAAATATCTAGGCTTTGGGTTAACAATAAATGTTCTATACTTTAAAACCTCTTATTGTATATATATTAATATATCAAAGATATTTAAACAATAGAATATTCATTTAAGAAACAGAAGAAAAAAAAGTTGCAACTACTAGCATGCAATTTTTTTAACTTTACTTATTATGAGGATATAATTTTGAGTGACAAAAAAATGTGTTTTAGAAACTTATATATGTAATGTTACATATATAAGGTAATATTTATTTGTTATACAATTTAATGTAAAATATTTTCAACATTTTCAACAAAGAAAAGCAGATATAGAAGAACAAAAATATTAATTAACAAAAACATCTACTTAAGAAGTTCATACTAGTGTTATCTATTTGATTATTTTGGTAATTATAAATAAGAGTAAAACAGGGGGAAGAATAGAATAAAGAATATAATGAAATGACGTGTTTGTTCAATATAGACATACAATTAAAAACTATTAACAATTGTTATGTTTTGTTAATTTGTTAATAAATGTATAAATAAAAATATATTTTATTTTACAAAGCTATTCCAATGGAAATTTTAGCCACAGTTAGGACTCCATAATATACCGCAATTAAATTGTATTAAATTTTAAGACATAAAGTCTTGATTGGAATGTTACATTTTAAATAAATTTTAAAAGCTTGCTTTTAAGATAAGAGTAAGCTGAGACAGAATAAAACTAATAATAGTTATACAGAAAATAATGTTTTAAAAAGCAAAAAGCATTGTATTATACTAAAGCATAAGGTTAAACAATATTATAAATAGTTATTTTATACATTTGTAACATAAATATTATAAATAGTTATTTTATACATTTGTAACATAAATAGTCATTTTGGGAAAAATCATTTTGGGAAAAATCACAATATTTTTATAAACGAAAAACATTTTCCCAGTAGTAACAGAAGAAAATTTTCCATTAGCAAGAAAAGCACTTTCCCCGTAGCAAGACTTGGTTTTTCACTAAAAGACGGGTAATATTTGTTTAATTATTATTATTGCTATTTGTATTTGTTAAAGGAAAACATTTGAATCTTCTTTATTAATTTCTGCAGAAAAAGGACTAAGTTTCATTGTAATTTGATTATTTTCAGCCTGCCAATAAATGCACATTTAAATCATTCGGATGATGACACCAAAGATAAAGGCAAAACAATAGGACTAACATGGTCTTGTATTGGGAGAGTTTTAATTCTTTTGACAAAATAGTCATATAAAAAGCTTGTCCTCTTTACCCTGTTGGTCATTGTTGCTAATAAAAATAATTTCATTTAAAAAAGTAAAAATCATATGTCACTTATTTATTCAAAATAGTAATAAACGCACTTTTTTTTTTTTAAATAAGAAACTAATTCATAAGAAATTCACTCAGTTACTATTTAAAAAAAAATTCATATATCTTATTGTAAACTTCTAATGATATAAGGGAGGTAAAGGACACATTTTTATTTTTTTGCTTTTTTGCGCATACTTAAAGCTTGGGGAATGTTGTAACCTCTCCCTACTTTACAAAAGAAAATTGTTTTTTTATTGTGTTAAATGCCCAAGTTTACCTAATTGATTACATAGATCTGTTAATAACATAGGTATTTCTAAAATATAACAAAATTTTAACCCCCTCTGTTTCTTCATGTTAAATCTTTAGGTAAAAAGAGTTATTTTAATTAAAAGTAATCAAGATTTTAAACCAGCTAAAGGTTTTGCTAAAATAATAAAATGCTAAACAAAAGTGTATATTTAGGGGAAGTTTGTGTACCTAGGCCTGGATTTTTTTAATGTCTAAATTCAAGGCTCTAGACTTGTTTTAAAACGGTGAAACTGATATGATCGCATTTCTATACTAATTACTTTGAATTAATCAAATGAAACCTTTTTTATTTTCTAATAAATAAAACGTCGATTGGAATTTGCATCAAAGTAATTAAAAATGCTTATATCATATTGGAAATAAATTTTGTGGTCAGATGAGTCAAAATACAATCTCGTCTTACTGGATGGAGTCAAAAAAGTGTGTCGAAAAAAGGAGAAGCTTATAAATTGAGTTGTTTGCGAGGTAGTGTAAGCATGGAGGAGGAAATGTGATGGTTTGGGATAGTATGAGTTGAAAAGAAGTGGGGAAAGTTACGTTTATTGATAACAAAATGGATGCTTAAATTTATTGTGAAATCCTCAAAACTAACTTGCAACTATACACTTAAAAATTGACAATGGGAGGTGATTTCATACTCCAGCAGGATAACAATCCAAAACATACTGCTAAGAAAACGAAGGTAAACTTTGACATAAATAACATCAATGTTTTGGAATGGCTATCTCAAAGTCTGGACTTGAATCCAATACAAAATTTGTGGTATATTTTACATAGAAAAATTGGCAAACGAGCATTTAGACGCAAAGACAACTTGAAAGAAGCTATAACAAGAGCATGGGATAATATAACAACGGAAGAGACCCAACATTTGATCAACCCAATGCCAATTCATTTAGATGAGGCCATCAAGGCTAAAGGAGGCCCCACTCGATACTAATTTCCATGAAATTTGATCAATTTGACATTATTTTTGAACTGTACGATTATTTTTTTTTGCAGTCAATTTTATACATCATTAGATCAATTGTGTAAAATTCAATAGGTTTGAAAAGCATTGAATTCACAAATACACAAATAAATTTTTAAAACAATACTTGATAAGATATCTAAAAAAAACTTTTAAATATTTTAATGGAAAACTAATTTTTTTGATGCTATTTTTAAAATTATAATCTTTTTTTAAGTGTACGATTATTTTTTTTTGCATACTGTATATATGTATATATATATATATATATATATATATATATATATATATATATACACACACACACATATATATATTATATTTATATAGAACTTCCCCTTCTAATATAAGTATATGTATATTTATTTGCAATTATTGAAACATCAAATTTCAACAACAAAATATATCTTTTAACAAAATTTTTTTACAAACAAAACATAGCAAGAGTTCTTGTTTACAAAAATGAAAAATTATTTATTTTATAACAAATCAAATTTGCATTATTTACAATTAAAATATATTTACAGAATAACAAAACAAAATATAATATAAAATTGTATTTAAGTAATTTTTAATATATTATTTTATAATATATTAAAAAAAAAACTGATTAGCAAATTAACAAACTGCGAAAGTATTTGTTGTAGATGAAGTTAAATGTTTTGCCACCACTATGATTTATTTATTTTTCATCAATTTTACCGATTTTACTAGTAATATATGCTTTTTTACCAATTTACCGGTAAATTTTAAAGTCGATATAAGCTCAACCCTAATACATCATTTACAAAACAGTGCATGTTTCATTGCCTTGAAAAGATAAACTTTAGTAATTGTAAAAACAGTCTAAAAAATTACATAAGATACATACTATTTCTAATAGAATATATATACATACATTCTATAAATAAATGTATTAATATATTATGTTAGGTTGGCGCACTGGAGGTTCAAATTCTCAGCTTGCTTTTTTTTTAAATATTTTTTTTGAAATGCAAACAAAACAATTCTACAATTCTATTAATATTATAAATACTTCTTTTCTTTATGCAAACTTATTTGTAATTGTGTAAATGTTGAAATAAACTTTAACATTTACACAATTTTAAATTTACATTAGTTAGAAATAGCTATATTTTCTTTTTAAAAAAGTGCTAAAAGACTGCTTCTTGCTATTAACTTAACTTTAATGGCTGCAGTGAGTTCTGTGCCCAACATGATAACAAACAAAATAAGTAACAGAAGCAGTATTAAGTTCAATATTAATCTATAACACATTTTTTATCTTTTTAGTTTGTGAAATGCATTAAAAAAATTTTTAAGTTTTATTTGTTTAAGTTGATTTAAACAAATATGTTAAAATTTGATTAGAACAAAAATGGTGTATTTCCTTTCTTTTTTTTTTTTGGTAAATTAACTTTTCTAGGACTATTGATTCTTACTAATGATAAACACCACTTTCATTTGGAATTTTTTTTTTTTTTTTTTTTGTTATAAGGTTGCCGTTTAAAATACTTTTTTAATACTTTTAGCAAATGATCTTAACATTGAAAATGTGAGCAAGCATGTTACACAAATAATAAAATATATAAGAAATAATTATCAAGCTGGAGCAATTTATAAATTAGGTGGAGGAACAAAATTGCTACTTCCTACTGAAACTCGCTGGAATTCTGTATGTGATTCACTTGAAAAATATGTCAACAACTGGAGCATCATTTTCACAATGTTTGAAAAAAAATAAAGACTGATGATTGGTAAAAAAGTAAGGGATATACAGATATAGCGAAACGCAGTTGATTTATTAAAAATATTAAAACCAATTGCAGTAGCTCTAGATAAGTTGCAAAGTGATCAAACAAAAATAAGTGACACTGTTAAAATTTTTAAAGATTTGATGAACAGTTTATCATTTTTATCCAACGAAAAAAAAAAAATTGAATCAACGAAAAAAAAAAAATTGAAGTTACCTTCAGACTGTCAGTGATGCTCATTTACTGGCAAACACACTAGATCCTAGATATTTTGGATATAAACTTTCTGAAAATGAAAATGAAGCTGCCATGAATTTCGCAGATAAAGAGTTCAAGAATTTGTTACCAATAATTTTCAAATTAAAAGCCAAATCTGCTCCATTCGATAAAAGCTATTTGTATAGTGAATCTGTTTTAAAAAATGTATCACCAATAGAATGGTGGAAATCTCTAAAAATTGTGGATTGTAACATATTGAAGGTTTATTAAATGCACCAGCTTCTAGTGCTGAAATCGAAAAAAATTTTTCAACTATTGGCCTTGTTCATTCTAAGTTAAGAAACCAATTGGGGGTAGAAAAAGCAGCAAAGCTTGTATTTATATATAGAACATTAAATAATGTATTGAATAATTTTGATGAAATATAACAGTAATATTGATAAAGAATATAGTTTACTCAAATAAAATGTGTTGTGCTTTTTTTTTAGATTTAAATGGATAACTAAATACAACATTTTTTAATAAAAACCTAATTTAACCAAAAAAACCATGGTTTTTGGTTTTTTTGCAACCCTGCTTTCAAGCCTAAAATACTATGTAAGATTGATTATATATATATATATATATATATATATATATATATATATATATATATATATATATATATATATATATATATATATATATATATATATATATATATATATATATATATATATATATATATATATATATATATATATATATATGTATGTATATATATATATATATATGTATGTATGTATGTATGTGTATATATATATATATATATATATATATATATATATATATATATATGTATATATATATATATATATATTTATATATATATATATATATATATATATATATATATATATATATATATATATATATATGTATGTATGTATACATATATATATATATATATATATTTATATATATATATATATATATATATATATATATATATATATATATATATATATATATATACATGTATATATAATCAATCTTTGTTTTTTCTTCTTTTCATGAAAAACCAAGAAGAACTAGATAAGCATGTAGGTATGTATATATACATATTTTTGTATATTTAAACTAATTTAAATTTTAAACTGTAGATAAAAACATCTGATGTTAGAACATCGCGATGCCACTCAAGTGGTGATCCTCATATTACAACTTTTGATCAGTTTTATCATGATCATTATTATGTAGGGGATTATGTTTTAGTTGAAAGTAAATCACGAAAATTTAGGGTAAAAAATTTTTATTTTAAGTTGATTAATTTTAAAAAATTTTTAAAAACAATCATACTATGCATAAACACTCATAATAACCATAATATGTATCAAATAAAACTAAATGATAACTTACTATATTAACATAGGTGCATGCTCGAACATTTGCATGGGGCTCAGTTGCTGGTAACTGTGGTGTAGCAGCACAAGAAGGTGATGATGTTATTGTAATAGATATGTGTAGAGATAATGTTCCACGAGCTCGCTTTGCCAGCACTGTAGAACCTCAACATGGAACCGTATTAACTAGAGATAATAATGGAAAATATTTTATGGTGTGATTTTAATTGTTTCTTTTAAATTAAAACTTTATCTCTTTAATTTAATTTTAACTTATCTTTTAAATAAAACAATTGCTTTAGGTCAAATCTTATTAGTGAACCTTTTATGTGTAAACCTAATTTTACACTGTGGCTATTTATACATACTGTTTGTATACGCTATTGGCTGTAATTAACAAGTTATTATTAACCTTATACTAAAGTTATACCCCAGAAAAAGTTCATATTTTTTAAGTATACTTGGAACACTGACTATTTATGACCTAAATAACTAATTCCTGGTGTTAATTTTTTTTATGCATCTAAAATACAATAGTGTTTCAATTAGGGAACATTAGGATATTTTTAGGATTTTGGGGAAATAATGACCGAGCCACTTTTACATGCTTATTACTAAATAAAAACTGTACTTTACAAAAGTAAAAATAAAACAAGTTTTTCAAAAAGTATAAATGAAGCATTAAATCCAATTTAAATAATTTTTCAATTATTTTAATATATTGGATCACTATTTCAATACTTTTCTTTTATAAGCAATATAGTTACCATATACAGTAAACTAAAAGTTATTACTTATACAAACTGTAATTAATGAATATTAGGGTGGGGCATAAAACACCAAAGTCAATAAAAAAAGTACCATAATAATTTTTCTGGTTCCTTTTGTATTCTGTATTTCCTATGTGTATTAAAAAAATGTAATTTTTTTTTTATGGGCACCCCTATGGTCGGTCCCAGCAGTCCAAAAATTAGAAAATTTATTATTTTTGTAAATAATAAGGGGGGCAGGGTTACTTACAAATATTTTAAAGATGTCTTAAGAGTTATTTTTGTAGCCTGATATATTTATTTCTAGATTATGTTTTGTTTTATTGCAAAAGATGATGGAAATGGTCAGCCCTACCCATTTAAATACATGATGTTTATATTTGGGAGGTAGGGGAAAAGGGTTAAGTTAAAAAAATCGGTAATTTTTAAAACTTTTATCTTAGTGTAAATAAAAATAATGTCAACAAGCAATAGTTTTCGAAAAATATCTCATTGTGAAGTTTTTCTTGTTGGAAAAATTTGAACAATATCTAATACACAATTGCCAACTAAAAAAAATGTATTGCAATATTACCATTACAGAGATCTTATGCTAAGAGCTGATTTTCCAAACATTTCCTCAGTTAGTGTAGCTTCATGTCCTCTTGGTGACTTCTTTACTGAACAATGTGCTGAAATAGGCGGTTGTCTCTAAAAATGTTTACCATGCATTGTTTATGAGGTGAAGAAAATATGGCAAAAAGCAGAAATTCCTTTTATTAATACTGACAAGCATATCAGGTTTTTATAAAGTTAAAATAATTTTAGTTTTTAGTTTAATCCAATTTCAAATTTATGTTATATAAGTAACAATTATAAAGTCATACAATTTTATATATTTATAATAAATTACATTAATTTTAATGCATTCTTCTACATTTGTTTTAGAGACAAGATTGTTGACTTAAAAAAAAAGAGAAAAGATTTAAACAAACACAGGAACCGTTTAAATACAAATTTAGTTTTAAAAAGAGATTAGTTTTCAAGAATGCTAGAGGAGGTATTTGATGTAAGTCAAAAGAATTGTGAAGGTATTATTATGAAAGATAAAACTAAAGATATAAAAACTAGAAGAGAAGATGCAGATTTTCTTAACAACCAGAAAGGAGCGCGTGTTCAGAAAATGTTGTGTAAAGATAAAATTTCACATAGAAATGAAAGAACTTGGTAAAGAAAAAGTTGAAAGAGAAGCTGTACTAATTAGTTCACCCGATCTCTCAGAATCCCAACTTTTGGATATTTTAATTGTGAAAGATGGCACTGCTGAGTGCTGAAAGCAATCAAAAAAACTTTACAAGACTGGGAGCTATTTGACTAAGTTGATTGTCTGTCCTTTGACACTATAGTTACAAATACTGGTTGGCTAAAAGGAGTCTGTACTCTAATTGAGCAGTGGAGAGGAAAAGTCTTTATTTGGATGGCTTGTCGTCATCATGTTTATGAATTACATATAAAGGTAAATATTGAAAAAATCATACAATATTTTTATATTTATTTATATATTTAATTATGAATATTTCTTGATGAATTAAATGCTTTATTAATAAAGTTTATTTAAATGAATTGAAATAAATATATTTTTCGCACTTTTCAAATGTTCTTACTAGTGGTAAAACAAGTGGACAAAAGACTATTTACCCTTCAGCCTATCAAAGAGTTATTTGATAGACTGAAGGGTAATTGAAAATTGATTTTTGAAAAGAAGATAAATTGTGATAACCTAAAATGATTTGACTAAGAAAAAAAAAATTGCATCTTTTTTGGAAAAGCAGGTTGGTTTAATTGTCCTATTTAGATTAATTTGTTTAATTATAAGTTTTAATAATAAAGTGTTTTGAAATTTAGGCTTCAGAATCATTAACATTTCGTCAAAATTGTCTGGATAATGATTTATTTCCGAGAAATGGCTACCAGTATTTTATACAATTAGCAGTTCTTTGGTTAAGTGGCAAAGTAATATAATTTCAATTTAGATTTCCAATGGTTTCGCATTATGCCAGGTTTATGGCACAGGGAGTTTATTATTTAACATATGATCTTCTTCAGCCACAATTCAGTAACTTATGTCCTAACATAATATCATTGCAAGAGGGAAAGCTGATTTGTGAAATTGCTTCATTTACAGCACTATTTTATGTTCCATGGTTTATTAAAGCTCCTATCCCTGCAATAGCACCTTCTTTAGATCTAAAAGCTATTAATGAAATGATACAATATTCTGAATTCAGTTTTAAACCAGCAGAAGCCGTTTAAATCACTTAAAAAGCACAGTTGGTATTTAAATGAAAGATTTGTGGTTATGTGTCTTGCTGATAAATGTTTACCTGTAGATCAGCTGCAAAAATTAGCTCTTAAATTAGCTCAAACAGCGAAGCCCACCAGTTATAAGATAGGGAAACTGAATTCCAAATTTTTAATAACAATGAAAAAAAATAATAAAAATATTGAAGATTTTATTGGTCCTGAAAGCTGGTTTTTATTTGATTTATTAAAAATGACATTACATGAGACAGAATGGCTTTAAATCAGTTCATCAAACTGGGAAAAATTTTCGGGTTATATTAGATTTAAAAATTATGCCACTGGTCTTTTTGTTGTAAATGATAGTGCAGAACATGCTATTAAACTTGGTCAAGACTTCATTGAAACTTTCAGAAACGAAGAAGATAGCCAAGCTAATTTATTAGTTATTGCAGATCATCGGCTAAAATTTCAGCAACAGAAAAAAAATCTTGGTTGAAAACTTTCAAATAATTTTTCTTTTAAAAATAAATGCAAATGTAAAAATATTTTTTATTTACAATACATAGGAAAAAAAATATATACGCTCCCTCCCCCTACTTCTCAAATATAAACATATATTTAAATGGGTAGGGCTGACCATTTACATCATCTTTTGCAATAAAACAAAACATAATCTAAAAATAGATATATTAGGCTGCAAAAATAACTTTTAAGATATCTTTAAAATATTTGTTAATGACCCTGCCCCTCCTATTATTTACAAAAATAATAAATTTTCTAATTTTCGAACTGCTGGGACCGACCGCAGGGGTATCCATTAAAAAAAAAATTACATTTTTTTAATACACATATCAAAAGGAACCAGAAAAAATATTATGGTATTTTTTTTGTTGACTTTGGTGTTTTATGCCCCACCCTACTGTATATACTGTTAAACAAGCAACAAAATTAAAAAAATTTATATTTGTAAACAATATTCACTGTATATAATGATAAACAACGGTAAAAAAGTGATATATGATGATTTTTGTGTTTTTGAGACATTGAGTTTTAGTAATGAAGCCTAAGATTATATTTTCCACACATTGATCTTGTATTCTTATGACATAACACATCTTCCTTGAATAGACTCAGTTGGTTCATTGCCCTGGCCATCAAATCAAACATCTGCTTGTAAATCTGCTTGTCGTACATCATTTGTTTTCAAAATGAAATGAATTCAATGTTTGAATTGATTTCATTAGGGCTATTGTAATTTTTTTTCTGAATTCTAGGTGAGTAATTTTGTCGTCATTAGGATGTATGGCAAGAACTAATGTTCCAGTTGCAACCAGAAATAAGTTTAACATATTAGACATCAATGGCCATCACCATTTTTTGGCTCAGATTATAGGCCTGTAGGATCCCTAAAATAATCCATCAAAAAAACTCCGCCAATTCCTTTGTTGTAAAGGTTTATTAGGTTTGGCCAATTTACTTCTGTATTACCTTTAGTTCTAACTCACCTTTTCAACTTGTGCACTGGTTTATGTGTAAAATAGTCGCTAGAAATGGTCAAAATACTATTGTCGTATCATTTTCAGACAAAGACTTCACCATTGCAACGATATTTACCTTTATTTTGCCTTTTTAGTTCTTTCTTAGGTATCATTACTTTTGAGGCACTATCTGTTTTCTATCTGTTCTATTTTCATGGACAGTTCCTGTAGCAATAAAACCCTCCTCTGAAAGTAATTTTATCAACTTTCCACCTGTGAAAAAATTATCAAAATATATTTTGGGAAATTTTTAACTAGATTTTTGCTTCACTACTTCTAGAAAATCTTGAACAATTTGCTGACCTAAAGGTCTCAGGTCTTCAAGTAGAATCTTTTCCAGTAAAAATTTGTAGTTTATATGGATATCCAACATTTCCACATAAAGCCCAAAGTTTGTATTTTAGCACTGTGGGTGTCAAAATATGGCACCATCAACTTATCTATGCTTAGTTTTTCATGAAATATTCCCCATTTACTTAGCTGTTCATTTAAGGTTTCATATAAAAACGACATACAAACTACATAGCTAACATCCTAATGTTCTCATATGAGAAAATTTTATTTAATCTAAATATTTTCCTATTTATAGCATGCATATTAATATGAGTAAATGATATGTTGTATTTACAACTGGGAATAATTATTTTTTGCTCAAAAATAAATTTTTTAAATTTTTGGAGTTGAGTTGCGAAGATTTAACTTGAGTGGTGCCAAAACTCAAAGATTTTGTGTTTTTAATAAATTTAAAAAATGTACTATTTTCATTCAAATGTTACCAAATTTGATATAAATAAGCTATCAACATTTAAATTAAAGATGATAATGTGTAATTATGGGAACACAAAATATAAATTAATTTGAATTTTATCTTTTTGCAGTGTTCTTAAATGGGAACATTAGGCTGAGAATACCTTGAACTGGTAATTCTAATACCAATTCTAACCTTTTTTTGTGATGTATGTACACTCCTTGTATATTTTCCCTTGTTGATGTATGTACATTCAATGCATGTTCTCTCTAAAAATATAAATATTGAATTGCATTCAGTACGTATTAACATCCAAATTCTTAATTTTATTGGCTTTTAGATAGCTTTAATTAATATTTAGCTATATATTATAAATTATGATTTATTTTAATATTTCAATTTTTTGAAGATAACTTTTCCCTCTGGTGCTTATGTCAAGTTTGATACAAATGGTTTTTTTGCTAATATTGAAATTCAAGTACCTTCTGATGACTTTCAAAATACAGAAGGTTTATGCGGGACTTTTGACAATAACCCAAACAATGATTTGAAACCCAAAGGTGGGCAAGAGAAAGTTACATATCAGGACTTTCAGAACAGTTGGAAGTATATGTTTTACTTTTTTTGTGTCATGGTTTATTTTTTGTTGTTGATTATTTTTGTTTAACAAAAATAAATTTTTCTTTAAAGACTATTACTTTTAAATTAATAAATGATAAAGTTAATAATTTTTTTTCTATTCTTTTTTATTTCTTATAATTGATTTTATAATACTATTGTAGATTAACATCTGCTGAAAGTTTGTTTTACTTTAAAGGAGGACCCCGCAAATGTACAGCAACACGCACCAAGACTTACTGTACATGTAGTGAACCACTTAATGGGTCTCAAAGAAAAGTCAAATGTGATTTTATAGGATATGTTGATCGTCCTAAATACGAAAGTGGAAATAAAGGCTGGAAAACTTTAGAATTTTTTGGTGAATTTTAAAAATTACAAATACAAATTTTTAAAGTTAAAATTACTAAAGTGTGTCATAGCATTAGACAATTTTTTGCTTTGTAAGTTCAGACTTATATGTTAAAATATTTTAGGTGCTGAACATTGTGGTCGTCGTAAACGCAGATCTATGGATGACAATGTAATTATACTTCCAGATGATGGTAATACAGGATTTTATGACTACAATCCTGTTCAAGTTTCTGGTAGAGTTCCCAATTTTCCAACAAAATCTGGTATCACTGAGATTATAGCAAAAGGTGTATGTAAAGACAAAATACGGAATTCAATTATTGGCAGGACCTGTATTGATTTCATTGGACCATCTTTTGTAACTGATAGTTATGAGCAACAGTGTGTAATTGATATTCAGGTAAGAATATAAGTAAGAGATCATAAACAAATCTAAGCTAAATTAAAATTCTCTTTCTGGGGTCTATTCTCAACTAAGTTTTACTTTTCAAAAATATATATATATAAGTATATAAAATAAAGTTGATTATAAGATATTATATTTTCAAAAATAATCAACTTTATCTAATTTATATTGCAGCTCACTTTTTTATCTTATTATTTTTTTAAACAATTTCTTATCTAAACCTTTTAATTTTATTTAATTTTATATAAAATATTTATATACCTAAATAATATTTATACATATGTAAAACATTTTGTAATACAGTTTTCTTTGTTTTCTCGCAAGCATCAAATGTCAACTAAAAAGTCTGGTTATTTCATATTTCATGTTTGTTTTTATCCATGATATCTATTTGTTTAGTTTATTATTATTATTATTATTGTTATTATTTGATTTATAATATAGACTAACATCTTTATAATATACTGGATTGTCATTCGGTAAAATATAAATTTTTACTCAAAACATATCAACCAAAATAAGATTATATTTATTAAGTTTTAATTTATGCAATTTAGACCAATATAATTTAGAACAATAAAGACTATTTGTTCCAGCCAAGAATAAGTCTATTAAATTGTTATACACTCTATAAGTTATACTATAATCCAAGCCACAAGTTAATTTTGCATTTTAATTTTTTATATAATATAAGTCTTTAAATGCTAATAATATCATATTTTTTTCCCACTCTGGTTTACCAAGTTGTATTATTTCGCTTCATTAAATTATAAATATTTGAATAACTAACTTTCTTGAATAAATCTTACTTATAGTACATAAAATTTTAGGTAACAGACAATGAAGTAGTAAGTATTGAGTCTGCTGTTAATAACCTGATGAGAGCTTGCGAAGAACTGACTTTAAGAAATTTATCATTTTGGATGACTGCTGATGGCAAAGTTGCTGGACCACCAACAAAAATTGCAGAAAATTTATGTCCTAATGAGTGTAATGGAAACGGAGCATGTCATAATGGCATATGTGTCTGTTATGCTGGTTTTATAACAGGAGACTGCTCTATGAAAGAAGGTTTGTTTGTATTGGTTATATTGTATTGTTTGTATTTGTAATTTTGCTATTAAGTTTATTAGTGTTGATTATTATTATTTGATAAGATAAAATGTTTTTAATATTTTAACAAAATATTTTTTCTTTATTAAACCCTAAACTCCTTTATCCTAAGAATTATTACAAAACCATATAGGACAACCACCTATTTTATTTGGAACACCAGTCTTCTGTGATATCCGAAGTCAAGATTGTATACGTACTCGTGTGATCGGAAAGGACTTTATTGATTCAAGTTCTCTTTCATGTAAAATGACAGAAGTTAAGGTAAAATATAATATTTTTTTAGCATAACTTTTTTATTGTATGTGATTTAGATTTTGAAAAACTTTTTAAAGAATTTGTTATTCTAAATCATGGCATTTGAGAAATACCTTGACAGCGCAATATCTTTAGACTGTATCACCTGACAGCGCAACATCTTTTGACTGTATTATTTGATTGCGCAATATCTTTTGACTGGAGGCTAATTCTATATAGCTAGATTTATACGGTAATGAGCTATTTGTGTTTTTAATCAACTGCGTTTAATTAAATTGGTCTAAACACACATTTTAAGTGATTGTGTACCATTTTTAACCTAGCAACAAGAAAATTTATGTTTCATCAATTATATAGGCATCCACTTATCAGTTTTTTAGTGATGAATTCGAAAAATAAATGATAAAGGCTTTCTTGAGGTAAATCTGATTATAAGTAAGTACACTGTTGTGTTATGAATTCATTTGCTTATATATTAAAAATCTTTTATATTTCATCTCGGAAAAGAATGTCCCACAGTGCCACCTACTGTCTTACCTAACATACCAGCTAGCTATCCTAGTGTACCTCCTAAACCCAGAAAAATAAAATTGTAATTATCTAGTATAAGAAATACAACATCAGATGAACTAGATAGCTCTAGAGAACATGATTTTTTTCGATTTGATAGCATAAAAGAGAGACTTTTGCATAGTAATGATCTTATTGTATACAACATCAATGGTAATCATGATATTGTTTACATTCAGTCGAAAGAGTTTGTATGTGGTATTACAAAGTAATTTAGTAATTTTTAATAGGAATTTAATAGAAAATTTTTTTTTTTTTGGATCATCTTGCAGCATTCACATTCATTCATTCTTGGTTGGTCTTTGATGAAATCATACATTACCTAAAGAAAAAAGATATTTGCCATAAAAAGAAATGGATTACTTGAACATATAGACTGTATGTCTCAGAAGAAAGTTTTCAGTTTTACTTACTCTCCTGATATAATTACTCATATGTTTATTTAATATTTTTAATGTATAATTTTTATGTATAATTAATATTTGGCTATATCCAGGTCTCTGTACAGTAGGGTGCATTGAAAAACAGAATTTTTTAAAAATTGTCTTGTAATTGCTTTAAATATATGCAATATAATAAAATGTCACTGGATTAACAAAAATTTTGAAAAAAAAATATTTTCAGAGGTGCAACAAGTCCCTTGAACATTTATAGAGCCCCTAATATTCTGGGAAAAAAATTCTCCAAAGTAGGTCAACCTGGTACTCAAAAGAAGTGAAATTTTATAAAAAGTTTGACAATAATAATTGTTTTATAAAAAAACAAAAACAAAAAATTATTGAAAAATTTGTAAAAATGCGCCTCTTTTATTTTTAGCTAAAAAAACCATAGTTATTATGCAATAAAATTCAAAATAATAATTTTACATGAAACAAATATTATTTTTGAACTTTTTATAAGATTTTGCTTCTTTTGAGTACCAGACATACTTTTGTAGAACTTTTTTTTCAAAAAATATTAGGGACCTTGTAAATGTTCAATTGATTTGGGGCACCTCTAAAAATATTTCTTATTCCAAAAATTTTTTAAATCCAGTGATGATTTATTATATCGCATATATTTAGAGCTATTACAAGACAGTTTTGAAAAATTTCTGTTTTTCAATGCACCCTACTGTATAGCCACATTTCTAATAACTATAAATTATCAAGTATTAGAACTTTGACAAGAATCACTTCGAAAGACAGTTCACTAGATGGAATTTTTAAAATAATTTACGATGAGTATTAAAAACACAATTTAAATGTTTGTTGCTTGTTGATAAATAAAGTTTAAGAAAAACTTTGGTGCAGAAATAAGGAAAACAATTTTTTGTTGTTTGATTATGTTCATGTAATGAAGTGTTTTCCTCATAATTGGTTAACTGAAGAAAACATGGAGTTAGTTTTTGAGTTTAATGGAAACAAACAAGTAGCAAAATGAAGTGATTTAATAAATATATTTTTGAGATGGATTTTTAAAACTTAGCAAATTAAATGAAATTTCATATTACCAAAACCAATTGAGACACAGAAAACTAGCACTTGTTTACAAGTTTTCTGTGTTGAAGTGATTGCTGCACTTAAAAATTATCCATGAAGTTATTGGCACAATCAAATATATTTCTATATTTGTGAAGTTTATGAAAAAGTTTGTAATATGAAGGGTGTTGGACTAGATGTTCTTTATAAAAATGAATACCATGCATTTATAAAATCACACACAGATAAAAGCCTGCTATTAATTGTAGCATAAATGGTTGTAAGGATAAAAAATTCAGGCCCAAAGCGTATAATAATCTTTAATCAGGAAACCTGACTACCAGCTAGCCTCAGAACCATAAAACTGAGTTTTAGAGCTGTACCTTCATTAGGAGATAATAAAATGAGTTGCCTAGTCATAAATACAGAAACACAAGCCAAACCCATGCATTAAGTCAGGAAGATCCAGCACTAAGTAGTATTAAGCAGTTTACAAAAGATACTTCTGAATAAGACTTTTTGGAGTACTTAGGAACAGTCACAGAAAAGGATGAGTGTTTTTCCTCAAATATCAGTTCTTTGTAATTCGCTCCCTTCAATTTAATGATGAGCCACACATGAATGAATTTTAATAGATGGTACAGGAGACAATAGCTTTCGAGAGCAGCACTCATTACAGTATTGTAGAAAAGAGAAAAACCAACATTATGATGATATGACAATGGTTAAAGGTTGGCTAAAAGAGAAAGGGCATCATTTGAAGATCCGCTCCAAGTATGGCAACAGTATTCCATACAAGGATGGATTTAAGATTTATAGAGATAAAGATTAGAATCCAGAATAAAAAAGTGGCGAGCACAATAAAGAGATGCAATCTTAGCCGATGCTTTACAAAGTTTATGAAGTTTAAGCAAAATTATTACTTTTGCTTTTATATATTGTTATGATTATGCTCAAAGAAAAAAAGGCTATGATTATACTAATATACAATTTTTTTATAAAAAAATGTGATGTCTTATATGCTTGTATGTTTGCTGCACGGAAAACATTTGCGATATGATTTTCGTAATTTAGAAAGAGTCCATAATTCAAGTACAAAGGTAATAAAAAATAGTTTTATAAGTTGAAATAACATTATAAAAGAAGATGAAAAATAACTTAATGTTACAAAAAAGAGTTTTAAAACACTAAGTATTTTTTCGATTTATGGTTGCTATATTTATATTTATTGATATTTTTTGATATTATTTGGTATTATATAGTAATATTTATTGATATATGTTAAAGTTAGTTGTGTTTTTTTTTTAATAAGTTTTTATAGATAAAATAGTTTGTTTTGATTTTATGACTAAATATGGCTTAATATGACTGTTTTTATATTATTTGTTTTTTTGCTTAAAACAAAACAGATGAAACGGTGTTGGTATTTTGCTTAAAAAACATGGATAAAATAGTGTTTGTTTTTAGAAAATAAAGTTAAATTTTTTTCAAGATGTTCATAATATTTTAAAGTTTATATGTTGTGTTATTTGTATTTTTTTTTCAATATGTCTATGTTTAAATGTTAGTATGTTGTTATTTGTAACCATTTTTGCATCTAATATTTAATGTAACCTTTCAAAAATTAACAAAATAATTTTTAAAAACAAGTTTTTTAATGCAAAGAAGTTAATTAACTTAAAAAGTTAAAACAAACCTTCTGTCTCATAGAGTTTCAGAAGGTTTTTTCAGAATTTTGGAAAATATAATTCATTTACAATAAAACAATAAGAACTTTCAAAAAGTAAATTATAAATTATAATAAAAACATTAAAAATTATTATAATTAAGCTTTTTTTCAAGGTTTCTGAAGCACCTTACAAAAAAACCATTAAAACATTTATCAACAAAGGACAGCTTCTTAGTTTTGCTGAAATAAGTTGTCTTCTGCCAACATTTCCTGTTAATATTGAATATTCCTCTAACAAACCAGGGAAACCTGTAGGAGGTTATGCAATCAGTATATCAAACAACAATCAAAATTTTAGTGACAACGAAACTTTATTTCTTGTATATGATTCCAAATGCATGAAATGCACAAACAAAGACATCAAATCATGTAAATGGAAGGTAAAGTATATTATTTTTTTAAATTTTTTAAAATTACTTGAAATTTTTATTTTACTTGATTAAGTAAAACATTTAAGTAAGTAAAAGTATTTTTTAGACATATTTGACAATTTTATGAATACACTGTATCGTTTTATTACTCGGTTAAAGCAAAAATGATTGGATGTTGAATTTGAGTTTTTTGAAACAATAGGCTGGGGGAATAAAAAAAAATTGCCAGGTGAATAAAAAAATGTAATTGTTCAGCTTTACGTGCCAGATGAATAAAAAAAGTAATTGGTCAGCTTTACGTGAATAAAAACTTTAGCAATTTTGCTTAAGCTTAAATGCTTAACTTTAAATGAATAAAAGATTGAGCAAAACTGCTGAAGTTTTTGGATATAGATTGCCTATAACCATAGTAACCATTTTTTACAAATTTGAATTATTTTCTTTTAGATAATTGTTACTAAAAATGGATAAATTATGAATTTATTGTAAAAAAGTTATTTAGTCCAAGCTGTTATTAACAGTTTTGATTTGTTCTTAATTGATGTTTGATCAAGATCATTGCATTATTATTTTTGTTGTGGTTGTTGTTGCTGTTGTTGTTGTTGTTGTTTAATTATATTAGTGATATAAAAATTATTGAAAAATTATTCACTCGTATATTCCTGTTATTTAAAATGTGTAATTTTTAAGGGGGGCTACTAAAGTTAAAGATCTTTTTCATCTTTTTTAATAGAATAGTTGCAACTCTTCTTCAACACTATGACTTTAAAACACAAATGAATGGTCACACAATAGGCTAAAGAAAAAGAATAATGAAAATAAATATAAAATATTTGCCCTAATAAATGTCTTTCATACATAGATAATGTCTGTCAAGCCCAAAACTTAGTTAATGTATTCATGTCATAAATTGAAGATGTATATACTCAAGGTCTGAAATGAAGTGCCACCAGAGGCTATGTGGGATTCCCACATGGGCTTTTCACTTTTTTATCTAAATATGTGCCATTTGGCACTTTTTAATCTAAATATGGGCCTTTTGGCAATTCTCACTCTTTTTGACATTCTGAAAAAAATCCACAAACATTTTTATATTTACTATATTAGTGTCTGCACAAATTCAATTTAATTAATAGAGTGAATTATTTTAGTATTTTGCATAATAGCTCTAACAAAATTGCTCTGAAAACAAAGTAGATATTTAAAGACGTGTAATGATTTTTTTTTTTTTTTTGGATTTTTAACAATTGTAAAGTTGAAAAAATAAATTCAATAATATTATAATACAAAATAAGTATCAGGTTCCTGTTTAGCATTTTTGTAACTTTTCAAAATTGATATAAACTTGTTTTATAATAAAACAATTAGTGTTTTTATAATAATTAGTTTCTAGTAATGCTATTTTTATTGTACATAAACAGTTTTTGTACATATGTAAATAAATAAATGGCAAATTTTGAAATGACATTTATTTGAAAGTATAATATATAAAAGTAATTTATATATAATAAAGTATTATATATAAATTAATGGGGCATTTATTTCTATTTGAAAGTGTTCTACAATCAATTATTTATTCCAGGACAGTCTTAACACAAAGCAGGGTTAATAAAGCAATTGCTCTGCAAATTTAAAAAAAATGTTTTACACAAACTTTCTATTATAAACTATATAAATATACATGAATAAAAAACAGCTATCCGTGTTGAAGACGGCATTGTTCATGGCTTACAGCTGCAAACATATTGACAATTTCATCTAAAGAGGTTTCCTCTTATATGTCCGCATTGTAGAAACATAGTAATGTATCTTGCATATGTTCCTGGGTCAATTTATTTAATTTTTTTTTTTTACATGTTTAAGAGTGGAAAATACTCACTCACACTCATCAATATCAATCAATGCTGTTCAATGAGGGGAATTTCGCAATAAATGTAATGAAGTTGTATGCATCTATTTCTTTATCAGTCTTACAAATCAGCATGTTTTGACATACAATTGAACACAATTTATTTAAATCTTCGCATCCCTTATCACTAAATCAAGCATGCATCTCTGTCAATATATTACTGAATATTAAAGAACACATTTCCTTAAATGCCAATTTTGGAAATGCATATAGCTGTTTCATATGGACGCTGCCATCGCTGTTTCGATATGCTTCCACTGAATGTTCTAAATCATTTTTCATCTCTAAGTTTTCAGAATCTAACTTCATGATACCATATATTTTTCATTGGAAACATATAAATACCTATAAATATAATAGTTAAAATGCAAATATTTTAAAATTATAATCTATATACCAAAATATTATTTTAACAAAGTAATGCAAAGTTAAATAATTATGAAATAATCAAACAAGATAATTTAAAATGTTTTGATATTAGTATTTTTACCTTAAAATATAAATCATCATGTATCCAGAAGTTTTTTTCTAGTTTCTTCCAATTTCAACAGGGATGCAGAGGTTAATTGATTTATGCTAGAATAATCGCTATCTTGAAACTGTATTATTGCCATTAACTCATCCACATGAGACATCATCTGGGAATATAAAATAGCTAAAATTATGCTTTCTTTCTGTAGAACTTATTAAAGCAGTGCAAATACAATTTCTTTGCACTGCTTTTTCACGTTTTCACATTAAAATCTGAGTCAGCAGCAATTAAGTCTAAAGTAGCAATTAATTGAGCAATTAGTCCATCGTTAAGTTGTTTCTCTGCATTTTCACTGTTAAATCTACCTATCGAACTACCTTGCCACTTATGCAGAAGGAACTTAGCCAGCTTTCTACTTCCACCTTGATTATGTTTGCTTCCGTTGACCTAATTTACAAACACTGCACATCTCTTGTAACCTGCGTTTACAAAGTTAAATAGGTTTTGAAACAAAGAGAACAGCTGCTAAGCAGAAGGATGATCAATGAGGTTGCAATAGTCAACATTGGCAAGGCTAAGATAATGAGAATGACACCACATGTGTTGATTCACATTTTGAGTAGCTTCATAAAAATGGTCAGCAAGCTTTGCCATCACTGACTCGCCATCGAAACAGTGAGCAATGCAATTTGCTTTCTAATTAAGGTTTGTTTTGTCCAACATATTAGATATGTCTGTAAATAATTGTGTTGCTCTTCCAAGAGTGATTTCACACTCATTTTTTTTCTACCCATCCATTAGTGAAAAACATCTTAACAATGCTATCGGTTTTGCTGAATAACAAAAGAAATTTTTCAGCAAAATATTAAGCAATGATGTGAACCCGCAATATAATACAATATTAAATATAAGGCTTTAATCAAATATAAAGCCACTACAATAGCAATATTATACTAGTAAAATGCAATACTAGAATTAATGATAGAATGCAATTAACTTTTATGGCTTGCTGAAGCGTCAAGTCTTAAACAACGGGAAATGACATCATGCTTTTAGAATGCACTATAAATACAACAGCCTACTCCACTTTTAAATTAGTCTAGGTCAAGCATCAAGTCTTAAATGACAGGAAATGACATCACGCTTTCAGAATGCGCTATAAATTTTTTGAATTAGCATAGGAATGATTCTCATAAATAAGAGAAATGCTAAACTAATAATTAATGTAGTCATTTGGGTATTTAGGTCTTTTAATGTTTTGCCCTACTCTTGAGAATGTGTTGCTCTGTGTTTCTATGGTAGCAAGGCTTTGATTATTAAACTGACTACTTCTAGTGCTTTGGTATCTTTGATACTATCCATTATCAAGTTCTCAAGTATACTAGGTTGGGTTGAAACTATTTCACTGGTTTCCTTTAATATATACCGCTCTCCATTTGACTGATTGCAGGTATCGGAAGTAAAGGTCCTTTGGTCTCTACTTTATTGCCTGGATCGCTGTTGGACCAGAATTGCATAATTACTATACTCTGCTGATGAGTCTACCTTGTGAAGTGGAGCAAGATCTTTGATTGATACTAGAGCAAGGTCTTTGGTTGATACAATTTTTCCACTTTTTAATTTGACCCGAGCGAAATAGGGAGTCTCTACCAGCTGGGCTTTGTCAGCAATGGATCACCCTTTTTTCTGATCTGTCATCTGTTAAGTATTGCAGAGTCCTGTTCTGTTATAGAGTCTGGTAGTACTATAGATGATCCTTGGAAGCTCATCATTCTCTAATGCGGTGTTTCATTGGTAGTGGTACACAGTCCTCTACTTTTCTTTTCCCAGATTTAACGTTTTTAGGGCTAGACTGACAGTTTTAAGTAAAGTCCGGTTTGTTCTTTCACATTGCCTATTGCTTTGTGTTTGGTAGGGAGTGGTTTTAGTTTTGATGACACTGTTTCTTTCAAGAAGTTGTTTGAGTTTAACGCTTTCAAACTGAGTTCCCTGATCAGTGTGTATTGAAGATGGTGAACCAAATAATGAGAAAAGGACTGAGGAGATGACATATAACAGTATCTGCAGTGATATCGTGACAAGGAAGGTCAAATGAATATCACGATTATTTGTAGAATACAATGAGAAGGTATTTGTTTGCTGCAGTGGATTGCAGGGGACCAACAAAATCCATGGATAAACGTTTCCACGGTCTTGTTACCTGAATAAGACAATCTTGTAAAGGTTTGTTAAAACGCAGTTTGAGTTCATTGCATGTTGTACACTGTTTAGTTAATTGCTTGAGTGATTGCTTCAGTGATCGAGTAAGGCAGATTTCGAGTTTTACAGTAATTTAACACTCTTTTTGTTCCCGGATGACATAGCTGAGCGTGGATATTGTGAAGTGTTTTCAAAGTACTTTGTATAGAACAACATCAGGAAAGGGCGTCAGCAGCAATATTTTCGTGTCCCAGTTTATATGAGATTGTATAGTTAATATCTGCCAGTTCCAAGCGCCACCGTCTAAGTTTTTTGTTTTTAATTTTTTTAGAGCTCTGTTTATTAAAGATGAGAGAAATGGATCTTTGGTTTGTGGTGATATTGATGTTTGGAACTGAGTTAATAAGGTGCCTCCATCTTCTTCAGCATTCCACTATAGCTGCAGCTTCTTTCTCAACAATCGCATGTTTCTTTTTGGCTTTCAATAGTTTCGTTGAGAAAAAAGCTATAGGCCTACCAAGCTGTAATAATGCTCCTCCTAGAGCTTTTTCGGAAGCATCTGTTTTTATAGTTAATGGAAGCTTAAAGTCAGGGGAGGCCAGGCAAGCCTCAGTGTGTTTATTTTTAGCTCCGTTTATTAACTTTTACTTTTTATCAACAAAAAAAATCAGTGAAAATCGGCCTTAAAAATTAGAAAATAATTATTTCAGTCACTGATAAAATCAAAATTTTTCAGTGTAAACAGGCTTTAAAAATCACCGACCAAGTGAATCTCGATTTTTTGAAATTCGACCAAGTGAATCTCGATTTATTGAAATTCACCTTTTAATTTATTTCTCACCAAGTATAAAACTTAAATCAACATACTAAATCCTATTGAAATTATTATAAAGCAACTGTTAGAAAATGCGCATTTGATTGCAAGCCACGCTAGATTTAAATAGTTTTATGCCTGTTTTGTAAAAAATATTAGTTTGAATTTATAAACTTTCGATATAAGTGTTTTTTATAAAAAATTTTTATGAAAAATACTTATATTGTAACAAAAAAATTTTTATGTTACAATATAAGTATTTTTCGTTTTTAAAAATCTTTATGTGATTTTTAAAAACGAAAAAAATTTAGTTTAGGTTTGTTGAATTTTTTTCTGCTAATTATTATCAAAATAAAGTTAATACAATGAAACCCTTTTCACGACTTTTTGAATTTTTTTTTATTACTGACCTCTTATAAATCATATATCTAATTTATTGCAAAGTTGACATCTAGTTTGGTTGTCTCACTTTATCTTGCTTGCCTTTTTTATTTTTCTTAATTCCATTCCCTACCTCTAAAATTCTTTTATTCGTCCTTGTATGGAATACTGTTAACACATTTGGGTTATTTCTTTAGTCAATGATTTCCTTTCTTTTTTTAAACAAGGTCCGTAAATGTATTGTAAATTTAGTTGGACCTGTTGTAGTCTCCGTCACATTATTGTAAGTTGCATCTCTTTTCTACAAATACTAATATAGATATTGCTTAAGTGAGTTTACATCTTGTTCTTTAACTAAGTTACATTTTTTTAATCTAACTGCCCATTAATTAATGGTGTCATTCTATTTGATTTTTATTTAAAAAATTGTTTTTATAAAATCGGTTTTTATTTGTTGTTAGAGCTTTTTACCTCATTTACAGATATTGCTTTGCATCCACGTATACTTTTTAGGTGAATATTTGTTTACAACCACTCCCTTTAAATTCTATGATATAAAAATAATAAAAAGTTGATCAAAATTGTCGAAATAATATTTTTTTTAAATATTTGGAAAAAAAAAATAATAATAAAACTTGCTGTTTTAATAATAAAATAATAAAACTTGCTGTGTGTTGATATCATTTAAAAAAAGAAAAAAAACCAAATCAAATTTTTCTGAATTTATTGATGGAAATGATATGCTAGTAATGGAAATACAAACTCTAAGAAATCCTCTTAAATAAAGTCTCTGTTTTTACAATAACAAAACAATGAAAACAAAAAAATTTTCCAATAAAATACTTAATGAACAATATTTTCTTAAATTTGATTGATAAGTGGATCCATGTCAATGCTTTATTTGTACATCCTGTATACTCATGTGCCAAATACAATGGGGTTGGGAATAAAAAAGGAGGGGTTGGGAATTTTAGTCAAGATCTAAAGCCAAAGGCATTTTAAAGAGGTGGGTTAGAATATTTCATAGAACACTCATAATGCAATTTAATTCAAGTGTGGCTTGCGTCATATTAACAGCTGAATTCAGACGTATTAAGCACGTGAGTGTAACACATCACTACAATATTGGTTGATGATCGAAATGTAGCCAATCTGATTTGCCAGGGAAGAAAAAAAGCTTAACAAGTAAAGATAGATTTGTGGCTAAATTGGATTTTGAACTGTTTTAAAAGTTCAAAGAGCTGATACAAAGTACTAAAAGACATTTTTTACTTGACTTCTTTATTGTTTTAACCATAACAACCAGAGTTGGAGATTGAACTCAATTTCATTGCAAAATTGTCAGGAGCTGTAAATTTAAGCTGTAAATTTTTTTAACGACTGAGTAGTCAATAACTGCCAAAATAATGCGGTGCTAATTTCTTTGCTTGGCAATATGTTAACCCATAATATTTTTAATGCTTTTAAAAGATGATTCAACACTCTCTTCTTGTCCTCAAATTAAAAAGTTAAACGACTTTATAATCAGTTGTGAACTGTAGCTTGGTCATGGGTTAGAATATATAAAATGAATAATATATTTTTATCATAACTTATGTATTAATATGTTGATTAGAGGTTAACTGTATTAATTATGTTAAGTTATGCTAGTTTGAATTTATTCTAGCTTTAACCCTCTAAATTATACCAATAATTGATCATGAACATGATGTTGCTGACGACTGATTAATTTGAAATATTGTATCTATATTTAGGTCAATAGCTGCAAAATTAATGAATACTGCTTTGTTGCAAATGAAACTAATCCTGAACAATGGTGTGAAGTTTGCAATCCAGTTTTAAGTCAGAATTCTTTTTCTAAAAGAATAGGTGAGGTTTCAAAAACAGGTGTTTAAATATTTTTCCACTATCATTGAGTTAACTGATTTATTAATTAAAAATATTGTACAAGAATCTTGGAAGATTTGTTTGTTACAAAATTTTGTTTTCATAAAATATTTATTATTAAATCTTATCAAATTTATCTAACAACTAATATTTTAAATATATTTAGTTCAATAATAACTTATTATTTGTTATTTTTTTAAAGATAACCTCGCTCCATCATTTGAAAAAGATACACCGAGGCTGTATGCGCTCAAAGGTCAACAATGGAGATTTGTGGTACCAGCTTTTGATCCTGAAAATTTCACTATGAGGTATGAATTTGAAGGTAAAAGTCATGGTATGAAAGTATCATCTATTGGAATCATAACTTGGAGCCCTGATAAAATAGGGAATTATTCTTTTGTGGTCAAAGTTACCGATCTTTGTGGCTTGTCCAGTTCTAGCCATTTTGAGGTTGAAATTATGGAATGTTTTTGTGAAGGTAAAATTAGTGGAGGTTGTGTTTGGCAAAAAGAACCTGGAAATATGAATTCCTCTGTGTGTCAGTGTCCAAGTGGATGTACTGGAGAAGGGTATGTTTCTACAAAAACCTTTTGGGATTATTTTCTTGACATTCCGAAAAAAATAAGGGAAGTCTTTCGAAAACCCCTTTAAGTTGTAATCATCGTTGTTTCGGGTGTGTTCTTATTGATTATTTTTGCATCAGCATATGTTTTATTATCTTTGAAGAAAAGCAACATTAAAGTTAATATTAATAACGTTTTTAACATAGTTGTTCTATCAAAAGATTATGAAAAGTTTACAGAAGTTTTTATGACCTATATCTATTATTTTGTATGTTTTTTATGCTGTTTATTATAATATGTAATTGCTATTCGTTATGTTTATTATGACTATTTTTGTTGCTTTCGGTGAACTGCAACATAATTTTAACTTTGTAATATATCCCGAGAGTTTTTATTTAGATCATCAAATCTTTTTTTGATTGTTAAAGTTTTGTTAAATTTTTTGAGGAGTGTTAGGGTTTTTTTTGGTAAGTTTTAGGTATGCCTAACTTTTATGAAAAAGAATGCGTAAATTACACGATTAAGTTTTTAATAATTTGATAAGAATAACTTTATAAAAAAAAGGTTAAAGCAAACCAAATCTTATCCTAAATCTAGTTTGAAAAGGACAATAAGAGGATAACAACTTGGTTGGGGTTAAATATATTTGATCAAATACAAATACGTTAATTCTAGATTTCCATATACCAAGTCAAATGCAAATATATGCAATCGGCATTTTCTAAATACAAAGACTTTTTTGAGACATGACTAATAAAATGGTAAATAGAAGAACAAAAACAGGTCCTCTAACAAAGATCTCTTAAGCACAAATTTTTAATTTAATTTAATGTTAAAAATGAAAGCAAAAACCAACTTATTGTTTTCTTCCCCCCAAAACAACAGATTATCCTAGTTTATGAAATCGCAAACACATTTCAATAAAATACAAACATTCAGTAATTTCTTAATCAATACAATACAAATACACCGATTTATTCAATCTTGTTATTGTCGTTTACAACCAATATTCTTAAAAATATAATAAATTAACTAAAGTAATGAAGTATTTATAATGTATTTATACTAACAATCTTTTTTATTATTTTTTTTTCTTCTTATATTTAGTATGATTAGTAACCAAACAACATAACAACCAAAAAAAGTACGACAACAAACCAGATATTTATATGTAAATGTGACCATAAATTTTTACAGATAGGGGCGATCGGAGAGTAAATAAACTTCCAGAAATTTCCTATCTTGTTAAAATTGGAAAAATGTTATCTATGGTCAATATATTGGTTGACGAACTCTTAGCTTTAAAACAGCTTGGTCGCTTAATTTTTGCGGGAAACTTTTCAGAAAATATTTTTCATATGACGTTTTCAACGTCATATGTAAAACACACAAAAATATTTAAGCATAACATTAGTTGCAGAGCAACATCAGCAGCACAAATGCTTATGTATTTAGAAATAGATAATTTTCGTCATTAACAGCCTCTATAGAATTGAAAAAATTTAATCTTTCACAGTGTATATATACAGGGTTGCCACTGAACCTGGAAAACTCATGGAATTTTTTCTTTTTTTAAAAAAATCAGGGAAATTTTTTTTCCCAATTCTGTAAAATAGTTATTTATCAAATTATTTACAATAGTTTAAACTAGTTAAAATTCATAATGTATATTATTAGTAATTTTTTATATAATTGTGCAATTTATTTTAAATTTGGTTTGGTTTAATCTCACAATGATGTTTAAGACTGTTGCCATACTTTTGAAAAATAAAATAAAAAATATCATCTCAAAATAACTTTATAAAAACATTGAAATACAAAATCTAGAAAGTGACATCCTTTTCTGATAACCCCCTTTTTTTCCCTTGTTTTTTTTTTCCCCTTTTTATCTTGACCACAACCCTATTTGCGTGATGTTATTTATGGATGGACCCTAAATAAAATAATATAAAAATGTATTATATTCAATTTTATAATTTGTATTATATTCAATTTTATAATTTTATCTATAAATATATAATATGGTTATAAGAAAAATGCATTTTTTTAGAGTTATAATAATAAATAAAATGGATCAAACATTTTTTTCAAATGATTGGCTTACTCACCCAGAGTATAAATAATGGCTTGTAAAGACTAATGACAATAAATTTGCTAGATGTAGCAGTTGCTGCAAAACCTTTAACTTGTAAAATATAGGAGTTCAGGCAGTTAAGATTCATAATGAAAGTAAAAAGCACCAAGTTAATGTTTTAGCTAAATCCAGAAGTCACTTTTTCAGACCTGTTGTAAAAAATTCCACTATTACATCAACAGTACCCCTGGCAGTCGGTCAATAAACTTTAGAACTTGTTGTTTCTTCTAATGAAGAAACAAGATCTGAAGTTGAATGGGCTCTTGCAACTGTCATGTATGGATTGTCAAACAATGCTCTTGCTAATATGAGCCAATTATTTACTAGTATGTTTCCAGATAGTAAAGTTGCAAAAGGACTAACATTAGGAAGATCAAAAACAGGGTATATGAATAATTTTGGGATAGCACCATATTCTAAATCGTTACTTCTTGAAACCATCAAAAGTTCACCATGTTATGTTGTCTCGTTTGATGAAAGTTTAAACAAAATTACACAAAATTGTCTTAAAGGTTTTAATAAAGAAATAGAATGTCTGGACTTATCAAAAATGATCCAAGTATCTTTGGATGGGCCTAATACAAATTGGAAGTTTTTTAAAGAACTTTTTATATACCGAAATGAGTGTGAATTAAATTTTTTATTTAACATTGGGAGTTATAGTTTGCATTCAATACACGGAGCTTTTAAGATCGGTTCTGAGTCTACATCATGAAATTTAAAAAGTATTCTTAAGGGAGCATATCAAATATTGCATGATACTCCTGATAGAATAGATTACTGTAGTAGTGGCACTGGGTCAAATCGCTATCCATTAAGTTTCTGTTCAACTAGATGGATTGAAGACCAAGTTGTTTCAGATCGTTTGATTGAAATATGGGACAACATAGTAAAATTAATTAGATTTTGGGAAAAATCGCCAAAGTCCAAACAGCCTTCTTCAAAAAGTTTTTTTAATGCTCAAAAAGCGTCGAATGATTCTAGTCGAATGATTCAAAAAGCGTCGAATGATTCAAAAAGCGTCGAATGCTCAAAAAGCGTCGAATGATTCAAGCGTCGATTTCTTGACTGATTCAAAATTACAAATTTTCAGTTAAGTTGCCAGCTTGTTCAAAACCTACTTGACACTCTATCAGACCGATCAACCAATGATTCCATGCATGTACAATGATCTTTGGGAATTGATAACAAATATTTTAACTTTATTCATTAAACCATCAGTAATTCAAAGTTGTAAAAAAGGTAGTGATTTAAAAAAATTAGATCTCTATAAAAAAGACTATTTGCTCTACAGGAAAGATGTTATTATAGGTTTTGCCGCTGAAGTTTCAATAAAAGAACTCTTAATGAAGTAAAACAGTTTAGTAATGAATGTGTTTTATTTCTCACAAAAACCATGGAAAATCTGTTGAAACGCATCCCGCTAGACTCTGCAATCATAGCAAATGCAAGTTGTTTTGAACCAATCGAACTCAAAGCATCATCAATCGAGTTTAATCAAAATAAACTAAAAAGGTTGTTACATTATCTTGTTAGTTTAAAGATTATATCTGCAACACAAAGTGATAAAGTCATGCTTCAGTATTCTATACCTTTAAGAAATGACATGAAAATAAATATAGAAAAATTTCTTAATTTTTTCTTAATAAAGAAAATACTCGTATAGATACCTTCTTTTTTCATGAACTGGATATAGCCAAACATAAGGAACTTTCTTATATTATCAAAATGATTTTAACTGTAAGTCATGGTCAAGCTTTTGTAGAAATGGGTTTCAGCATAAACAAATCAATTCTAAACGAAAATATTCAGTCAGACTCAATTGTTTCTTATCGCATTATTAGAGATCATATGAGTTCTCAAAAAGTTCAAGCTGACACTATAAATATCACAAATACATTATTGTTATCAGTTAAGTCAGCCAGACAACAGTACCAGATGAGTTTAGCAGATAAAATTAATTCAAGGAAAGAGTGTGAATCAAACCACCAAAGAGCAATCAGAAGTAGAAAAAGAAAAGACTACTTGTAACAGCATGTTGTATATTAAACAAAGATTTTATTCAATCTGTTGAAGATGCTGACAAAAATAATGATTTAACAATGCTTAAAAAAGTAACTGCTTTAAAAAGAAAATGTGATGAAACAGAAAAAGAATCAATGGAGTCAGATTCAATTTTAGAACTATTAAATGCAACGAAAAAAACTTATTGATTAAGTTTCTTATTAAAAACTGTTTTCTGTGTTCAATTTTAAAATTGATAAAAAATATTTGCATTGTTTCATTGTATTTAGTACATTTAGAATCTATTTAAATTATTCATATATAAAGATATCTATACATTTTTATAAATATATATATATATATATATATATATATATATATATATATATATATATATATATATATATATACATATATATGTATATATATATACATATATAAACATATATATATATTTATAAAAATATAAGTATATATATATATATATATATATATATATATATATATAGATTTATATATATATATAAATATAAATATACATATATATATATATATATATAGAGAGAGAGAGAGAGAGAGAGAGAGAGAGAGAGAGAGAGAGAGGGAATAACATGGAAAACTCAGGGAAAACGTAGGTAATATAAAAAGCTAAACTCAGGGAAAAACGTTATTTACTCAGGGAAAAACTTTTAAAATTATAGTGGCAACCCTGTATATATATATATATATATATATATATATATATATATATATATATATATATATATATATATATATATATATTAGGGTGGCCCTAAAAACAACTTTTTTGAAAAAAATCTGCTCCCACCCCTTAAATGTGTTCTATATAATACGAAAACACTAGGTTTAAATTTTTTTTGAAAAAAACATATTTATAGAGGTCCCCCAAGACCCTTTAATATTTAACGGGTCCCTAATATTTTAAAAAAAAAAGTTTCTCGAAAATAGGTCAACCTGGTACTCAAATGAAGCGAAATTATATAAAAATTTCAAAAATAACATTCATTTTGAAATAATATAGTTATTTTAGGTTTTACTACGTAAAAATCTTGTTTTTTAGCAAAAAATGAAATAAGTGAATTTTTCATGATAATTGTGATAAATAAGTTTAAACTTCAAATTTATTTTTAAAAATGAATATTATTTTTGAAATTTTTATATAATTGCGCTTCATTTGAGTACCAGGTTGACCTATTTTTGATAAACTTTTTTTTTAAAAATATTAGGGACCCGTTAAATATTAAAGGGTCTTGGGGGACCTCTATAAATATGTTTTTTTCAAAAAAAATTTAAACCTAGTGTTTTCGTATTATATAGAACACATTTAAGGGGTGGGAGCAGATTTTTTTCAAAAAAGTTGTTTTTAGGGCCACACTAATATATATATATTATATATGTTTATATATATATATATATATATATATATATATATATATATATATATATATATATATATATATATATATATATATATATATATATATATATATATATATATATATATATACATATATTTATATATAAACCTGTACCTTAAATATATTTAAGAAGTATGCTTCTATACTTTTCAGAAATTAAGTCAGTACTCTCGCTAGTATAATACCTCCATGATCAAACGCAAAATGAGAATGAGTGTTTTAATGGAACTATTTAGACATGCTGTCCCAAATCTACTTATTGTAGCAGAAAAGTGCTTACAATTGGTGTGTGTTCTGCCATCATAAGTTTCAATGATGGTATTGATTGTATTGGAAATGTTTTTGATTGTTTGAATATTCCACGTGAAAGTTTTTTTGAAAATAATGCATTAAAAGGTGGCCATAATAGAGCTTTAATTTAATGTAAATAGTCATTTGATATTTTAATTCATTGTAAATAGTCATTTGATATTTTAAAAATACAAAAAAAAGTTAAGAGGTCTAAGAATAGAGTTTATTTTCAAAAAAAGACATTACAGGATGCCAACCCTATAATTCTGGATCCCATTGAGTTAGTTTTGTTTTGTTTTATGTTAATAAATATTATCTAATCTTTAAAATTGTTTTTTCACAGAACGTGTTTTTTGTTGTTTTGGTTATACCGTTTACATAATCCTTCTAATCTTTACTAATACTTTATGAAACTTATTGAAATTTCCCACAAATGTTTGTTACTAATATAGCTACAAAATGAACCTCATTGAAGAGTCTCACTTATTCAGATTTGTACTAATGAAATTTTGAATAGACAAGTAAATTCACCAGTTCTAATGAAAGTGACTATATTTTCAAAAGTTTTGACAGTTTGAACGTGAAAGTGGCACAGATTGTAGTTTACATTGTTTTAAAACAACTATGTAAGTTTCAAAGTTTAACAGTTAACCTATGATAAATAGTCGAGTAAACGGTTTAGCCCCTTTTTGGGACCATTACTCACTTTTTTATTAGGAATAAAAATAAATAAATAAAAAGGTTATATTATTTTGTCTTAATTCAATCTATATTTGTAATTTATGTTAACTATATTTGTAATTAATGTATTTTAAGAAAATAATTCTCTATTTGTATTGAAGTACCTTGGCAAAGGGTAGATACTTTGGTAAGGGCTGGGCAAAAACCAGAAAATTTCAAAAAACCGGTTTTCGGTATTTTTAAATTGTAAAACCATATCACCGGTTTTACACCGGATTTTATTATAAAAACGAATTTTCATCATTGCCGTATAAATCAAATGAAAACTACAGGATTGATATACTGGAATTAGATCTGTAAACTAAAAGAAAGTTAATCATTCTTAAAATAAATTTTTTTTTTTTTTTTTTTCATAAATTATTAAACATTTATTTTTATCAATGTACATTAAAGTGGTCGTCTAGTAAAAAAATAAAAAATACAATTTGTTGGAAAGTTTATTTTATTTTTCAGCATAAAGAAGTTACATTTGTATTATATTAAAAAAAAAAAAAAAAAAATTATTTACGTTCTTTAATGCTGAATCAGCAAAAAAATGCTTAAAGCATCACTTTCTTTAAACAAAGAGTTCTAGTTATCTGTACCATCTTGTTATTATGATGTTTGGTTTGCATGCAGGATATAACACCTGTTCCATAAAATTTGAGACTGGCTTTAAACTTGAATAAAAACTTAAATAAACACGATAAAAAAATTTTATTTTTGGTATGTTCTTAGAATTAAATATGCAGAATAAGAAAATAAAAATATATAAATCACAAGACTCCATATCTTCGAATTTGATCAAGTCTGGTATTGGTACCTTGTACCAGCTTTTGTACAGCATTTAGGTCAAGTCTACTGGCACAATAACAAATCCGACGCTCAAGGTTTGATATGTTGTTTGTAGACCACCCATTCTTGTACATATCCCGCTTAAGCATTGCCCAAAAATCCTCTATAGCACGAGCTTCTGGTAAGTTTGCTGGATTGTCTTTTTTTTGAACAAATGGTATCTTCTGGGTTTTTAACCATTTTGTTACCAAATCAGCTTAGTGAGATGTTGCTAAACTGGGCCAAAAAATATACTTGGTGTCTCGATAATACTTATTAATAAAAGGTTGCAAGCGCTTTTTTAAACACTTTTTTAAATATATCTCTTGGTTTACCACTTCGCCAGAAGGAACAATGTGAATAGATGTGACCCCTCGAGGGGAGATTGCCATCCATACAAACAATTTTTTTTTCAAATTTTGCAACATCATAATACTTAACAATGTCTGGTGTCAATTTATGATCATTTGAATAGTATGTATTATTACCAGCCAGTGTGCTATTTGACAAAGTAAAGTATGACTCATCGTCAATAATAAATTCATGTTTGCGATATTTTCAATAAAGTCGACCACATTTTCGGCGATCCCAAAGCCTCTGTTAAGGAGTTCTGCTTGGTCTTTTTTTTCTTTTATAAAAAAGAATAGGCTTTTTAAAACATATTAAGATTCGTCCGATGGTGCTTTTGCTACAGTCAAGTCTTCTAGAAGCCTTTGAAAGTGACACACCTTCTCGATTGTTAAAAATTTTCCTTAATTTGATGCGGTTGTTTTGTGTATTAAGAGTAGGTCTTCTTCCACTTCCAACAGTAGCTTTTGAGTAGTCCTCCATCTTGAAATGGTTCCAAACAGCGTGTTTTCCATCTTCATGTTTTTGTTTTTTTTAATTATACACACGACTTTTTAGGGCTTGTTGATTGGGCATTTTAAATTGTTATCTAAACAAAAAATAATCAGAGAATTTATATGCTAATTGAAAGAGGAAAGATAGAGCTTTCATTTGATACCAAATACTAATTATTTTATCAAGCTTACTAGTTAAATATCACTAATTCAAGTTAGTCTCAAATTTTATGAAACAGGTGTTACATAAAATTAGTAAGTGAACCAGTAAAGAATTATAATTATGTTTAGATCCATAATGGTAGCTCTACGTATTTAGGGAAATTAAAAAAAGGGGTAAAATTCAACAAAAACCATCCCGTAACTCCTAAAATACTCAAAAAATAAAATAGATTCTGATTCACATTCTAAATTATATACAGATGAACAAACCCTGAAAATTTCATTCAATAATAATTCATAGAAGCTGAGATATGCTTGTTTTAAGTCTGAAATATCTCAAACAGAGGAAACTATCAAAATAAAAATAAAAAAAAGAAAATGATCATTTAGAATAATGGTGTTTTTCTTTATCAATAAATCCTTTTAGGCTTTAAATTTCTTCATTCTTAAGAAAGTTTATATTACCAAGTTGGTTAATAATTTTGGCCCAAAACAACCAAAAACTTTGTTGCTAAGGACGTTGCTAAGAGAACAAACTAATACATGTCATTATAGGCAGTAAATTTTGGAAAAATCTAATTAAAAACATGTATAAAAGTATATATTTTCTGAAAGAGCAAAAATTCCGTTTTTAAACAACACCAATAACAAAAATTTGATTATTTACATATTTTTTACTACACGACGTTTTTTCTTATTCATTATAAGTTTAGTTCGATTTTAATTAACTTGGATCATTTTTTCTTTAAATTCTCTTTTTTTTTTTCTAATCTTTCTTGTTATGTGGCCTATCAATAACCTTTTTTTTTTTAATACTATTCATAACTGAATATGCTACTTTTAAGTAAAAATTATGCATGTGATCTGTTTACAAAAGTGAAATGTAAAAATATACTACGATCTATTATATTTAAAGTAATACGAAATTAAGTCAAAATTACAGCAACAAATTTATTGACTAAAAATTTGTCTTTGTTGTTTAATTACTTTTTTTTCAGTTTACAATGATAGTCGTGATACATAATAACATTAAAACCTTTTAGAAAAAATAAACAATTCAGCGTACTAACAATATAAAGCTAGGTTTCGGAAAGAAGATGATAAAGATCTTATCATCAGAACCTTAAAAATTAAACATATTTAGTCGTAATATATAGATATATTGAAGATTTAACATAATGCAAGGATGCAACATAAAAACATTTTAATATATGCTATGCTGAGCATTTAAAAAATACAATACGTTTTTAGTAGAATTTTAGAATGCTGTCGATAGAGAAAATATTTTTAAGTTTAGTTTTAAAAACAGGAAAAGTAAAATAAGAAACTAAATTTGGTAATACTATTTTATTTCAAAGATAGGGTGCAAGAATTTGAGATTCTCAATCTCAAAATCAATAATCTCAACTAAAATCTCAAATTAAAACAATTAAACAACCATAACAAAAAAATAAACAATAAACAAAATGAAATAACAATCGGAAATATCAAAAAGTTGACAAAACACTTAGAGTTACTTGGCTTTAATTATATTAAGTATATCCCGCTAAAAAATGAGGCGTTGATTTGATGTTGATTCAATGTTTCTCGTCAACATTGATTCCATATTGATTTTTTGTCCAAAATGTTAGCCACTTATCAACGTTGATTTGGTGTTTACAAAAAACGTTGATTGAATGTTGCTTTTCAACGTTTAATCAACAATCATTTTTTCCTGGTGATTCAACACTGATTTTTATAATAGCCGACGGTATTTTGATATCGCTTTTTGATGCATATATAAAAAATATATATATATCAACAGTTTACGAAATATATATATATATATATTTAAACAACTTTAAAATGTATACTACAAAATAGAGTGCTCAATGTTCTTAAAAGAACTGAGCAATTATAAATTAGTAGAAAATCACTTAAGAAAGTTTTTTTTCATTTAACACTGTATTTCATTGATAAAAAGACTCATCAGAAATGCTCTCATCAATAAAAAACTCTGATGAGTCTTTTTATTTATGAAACAGTGTTAAATGAAAAAAAACTTTGTTAAGTGATTTTCTACTGATTTATAATTTATATATATATATATATATATATATATATATATATATATATATATATATATATATATATATATATATATATATATATATATATATATATATATATATATATATATATATATATATATATATATATATATATATATATATTATGTATGTATATATATATAAAATATTTGTATATAAAATTTATACATATTGCTCAAATCTTAATTTGTTTTGTAAAAAACAGGCTGTAAATAAAGGATTTAGCAAAAAATTTATTGATAGAGCAATTCAAAGCTAACTCAAAAGAATAATAAAAGAAAGTAGGCACTACATTAAGTAAGAAAGTTTTTTTATTGAATTTAACACAAAATTTACATTTTCAAACAATTTATTTAGCGTTTGCAGCATTGTTCATTTTCAAAACTTTTCGATTGAGTCGTGTTCCTGATTGACTTAAAAATTTCGAAATGCCTGAATAACATTCGCAAATTTTTGCATCATGATGCTGTCGTGTAATTGCATCTAAATCAAAAATTCAAATCAAATTTGAAAAAAATCAAACTGCAGAAATTATAGCAAATAGTTACATAAATGACTGACTAGGATAAACAAAATATATTTCCTGTGAAATAAAAAATCTAAAAAAATGCATAAAACCATTCTTACCCACTATCATATGATACAGGGTGTATGTTTTAAAATTTATCTTCAATGAACCACCCGAGACATTAAAACAGGCCCCAGCGTCCTCCCTCATTAACAACTTTCCAAAAGCAAAAGCCAATTTATATTACCTCCACAACGACTAAGAGAACTTATCTATTATTAAAAAAATAAAAATTACTTAAGGGTCAGAACACATATTATGTTTATTCTATATGAATGAAATTATCTTAATTTCAATACATGGATTTTTAAAATTGACTCTTGAATCACTTTTCTCTTTTATCTATTTTTGCCATCTAACTCAACGCAAATCTTTTTTGAAAATCTTTTTAAAAAAATGTAGTAAAATAAACAATATTATTATTATTTATGTAAAATATTTTGTAAAAAATTAACCATGAAAAAATACCTAAATGGGAAAAATAAATAAAACTTTTATTTAATTTACCCTGGCAAGACAAATGTCTTTCTTTGCTATCCTCTTTATCCAAAACACAATTTTTAGACCCATTTTCTACCTAGGTATAGATAAATTATACATACAAAAATTAAATAAAATTTTTAAACATTATATAGTGATTTTTATTTAAACTTGTCAACAAACATGTATTTATAAAATATTTGTCAACAAAATTATATTCTATAACATATAGTTCTGATTTCTATTAATTTTTTTACTGCACACGCACACAGATTTTAATTTGAACAAAAGCAACATTAGGACTTTTTTTTACCAATATATTTGAAGACAACATCATTTTCCCTTGAGATAGATTAGTTTCTTTCGAGAAGTCATTGTTATTTTCAGCAACTGAAAAGCTTGCTATTTCACTGTGTAAATGGGGTGTTAATATTGATTTAAAAACATCTATAATTCAGTAAAAAAATAAGCATTTTATTTTAACAAACCATTATTTTACTTTTACAAAAATAGTTAACCTGCTATATTTGGAATCACGTTAGATGTTCTTTAGCTATTTGAACTATCAAAATAGTATCTTCCGTATAGTTCTTCATCACCAATCACAATATCTTAATCACTTTCACAAAATGTCATTGCTGTCTTTCTCCTTTAATATAAACTTTACTTTATAAACAAAAAAAGTGCATGATTTGTGTAATTCTTTATTGCAAAATTTTTTATTTGTTAAAAACTAATTTTAGTAAAATTTACTTTTGCTTTGTCCCTTTTTTCTCTTCGATGTCAGTTTCAATATTTGAAGTATCTGCTGCTTTCTCTAAGTGTGACTGAGCTTCTTCATAAACACAAATCTATGTACGTAAAATCATTTATCAATATCTAATGAAGATGTAATTGAAATTTTTGCGGCAAAAGCAGGCCCTATAAGAATGGAGTGCAATTGGTGCACCGCATAAAAATTAATGAATTTTAATGAAAAACCCATGAAAATTAATGAATTTTTTAGTTTTTAAAAAACACTAAAAGTTTAAAAAAAAAACTAAAAACATAGTTAAAAAAACTTTTTTTAATCGTTGGAAATCTTCTTTAAACATTCTAAAGACATTCAGAACATATAATTTAAACAAATGCCCGTTGGAATATTGGATTTAAAATAAGTGATATTAAATGAGACTATAGTTATATTGTAAAGCAGGCCTAAAATAAATTTGCACCAGCACATGATTATCCTCTTCAGTGCCCTGGTCAAAACATACAGTTCAATATCTAATTCAATTATTTTACATTTTTTTATAGTAATATGCAAACCTGTAGTGTATAAAATCCTAGCAGGGTATATCTTCCAATCAGAGGTTGATGCCTGCAAGGTTGTGACAGCTTTACGAATCGCAGCGGAACTTTTAAATGGCAGCCAGAAGCATTTCCCATCATTTTTCATCCAACTTTTAGCAATCACTTCCACTTCTTTAATTTTTCCATTTAAAGTTCAACAATGGCAAATAAAATTTCAATATTCTGGTGCAATTTAATTCTAAACAATCTTATATAAGTTACAAAATAAAATTAAATATACATTAAAGATTAAAAACAATGAACTTTGTAAAACGCTTTTTAGATTTATTAATGTAAAACACCAGTGTAAATATTTTATTATTTCTATAAACATACCAGGTATTTGTTTCACACAAAAAATTTATAAATTAAAATGCATTAAACTCACTTTAAATTTGTTCAATGAACTACATATTTGACAAATTTACAACAAATTTTACAAAATGACACATGCACAGACATTCTTTAAAAATTGATGGTCTGCAAGTATAATCAAAGTTTGTGTTTTTAATTCAAGAAATCAGTGATCATAAGCAATATCACAATGTCTAAGCACAAAAAAAGCATAACCACCTTTTTAAACAGGTATCATCAAGCCTTTCTTCAAAAGTTCTTTTTTTTTCGGAAAAATTGTTTTTAGGTTGGCTAATGAATTTACATAACAAACGTCTAAATAAGATGTTTCAAAACAATCAGGAAAAAACTTTCGAACTGAATGAGGATTTAGAGCCTTGCATTTTACAAGATCTACCAAAACCTCTTCTACTAAAATAAACCCTTTGTCTTGAATAAAATAAACTCTGTCTCATAGATTTGATGTGATCTTTTTATTTACCACTTGGGCAGAAATTTCTTTACCATTCCTTTCTCTAAGAAAAATATCCAACTTTTTTCTCTCATCTAATTGATTCACTATTTGGGCAACAGTCTGATGTGATTTTTGCACCATTTTTTTAATTCAACCCAAAAAGTTTTCAAAAGGAAAAGCTGATAGATGATCAAGACTCTCCCCAAAGTTAACACAATCATCAGCTAAATGAATCATGCTATGAACATTTTATGTTACCAAGATCTCCCCATACAAAATTTGTACTTCTCTGACAAACTATATAAGCAGCTGTTTAGCAAATGCCACTAACAATTCATTTTTGGCCATTTTATTAGAAAGCAGTATGTGCATAGCAATTGAAAGAGAAATAAATATGTCATAGTTTTATTTATTTTTCCTTTTTAAAACAACAGGTCCAGCATAAAGCAGAATAATCGAAACTCTGTTGCTTTCCACTTCTCAAGTTCATATAAAGAGTGTGGTCTATGTTGAAAATTGGATGGTGTATAACTTCGTAAATTTATGAGTTCATTTGAAATACTGTCTTTAACAGATTGACTTATTCTAATACATTAGGGACCTTTACACCAGTTTATTAGAAGTTTTTTAACTACCCCAAGACATATAAGGTGCATATAGTCTAATGGGAATTCAGTTACCATTGGGAAATTTAACTGAACAAGTGGAGAAAGACTCTTAAGCTGGTGACCTTCTTTATAAAAATTATTTTTAAATGTCAGTACAAAGTAAAGTAGTCGTTTCCAATAATCTTACGCCATGTTTTTGTGTGCCAACTGCCATACATCTTTCACAGCTATGATAGGCACTATGCCCTATAATGCATTTAACAAATGCTCTTGCAGACGCATCACAAACAAAAGCTTTAATAGTCACCAGCAGCTGTTTATACCCATTAGTTTGCAATTTTTTCATTTCAAGAATAAAATCTTCAAAGCACTCATCCAAATTGTTTGGTTTTCCCTGACCATGTCAAATTGCAACAGCATAAGATCCTTTTCTGTTAATTGTAACTAGTATAGGCCAAATGGAAGTCTTTTTACTATTGCACATAGGTGCACCATCAATACTTACAATTAGATCAAGCTTTTCCTTATTTCCAACTGTTGATATGTAATAATCAATTGCACTTTTAACTCCAAGATATATATAATCGCCTCCACTGACATATAAAACATTAACTTTTTGAAGAGATTTTTGTAATGTCTGCCAGCATTTTGGTATAGATGGAGTAAATTTATTTAAGTGAAATAAAAGTGCATTTAAAGCATCATCTTTTATACAGTATTTTAATAACCACTCATATAAAAAATCTTTTGTTGAAGTTAGAGTATCAATACTACTGTATAAACTATTTTTAAATGCAATGTCGTCAACATCACAATAATTAGATTCAACTTTACTTAAACAAAATTTATTTTCTGGCGAAGTGATTGAAAACATCAATATATCACTGTGCGCATCTTCAGAAACTTCAAAAATCTTTTGAATGTCTAAATCTACATGAATGCAATTTCCTCTACCAACAATGTTGCACTCTTCAAGAAGATATTTTATTCTTTTTTCAGTATTTCGTTTTTCTTTCATAAATTCTCTCATATATAGGCTTCTGTCATATTTAGGTATTATTATCTTTATTTTATTACATCACAAAAGAAAAAAAAATAAAGGCATTATTATTCTTATACAGAAAAAATCAATTTAAATTGCATTTTGTACTATATGATTTAAGTTTGCAGTCAGAATTTATCAGGCAAATACTTGCAGCCATTAATAATTTGCTATGATAATAGTAATGTTATTATAATAAGCATTAATAAGCCAAATTGCTGCTAAGTTGTGACTTTTTCATGTTAAATTGTTAAAATATTTATATTAAGATGTTCTATTATCCTCAAATAGTTAAAAAACTACCCTAATTTCATTAGGATAATCTTTATTCAAGAACTGAAAAAATAATTACTTAATAAAATATATGTTTTTCAATAAGTTTATACTCATTTTATACCGTATAATACAATTAAAATTTGAACAAACGTTTTATAACCACCAAAAATAACAAAAAAATCCCAGCAGAAAATGCTCAGCAAATTACTGTTAGTAAACGGCTCAATAAATTTGTTTTTTGTCAACAGTAAATCAACGAACGCTCAGTGTTTGTAAATAAACGTTGATTTGCTGTTGATAACATTGCTGTTGCTACAACATCCATTTATGGTTGATCGCCGTTGATCGCTAATATCAACGCAAAATCAACGTTGATCAACATCAAATCAACGCTTCATTTTTTAGAGGGATCAAGATTTAAATATTTTTGAAAGATTCCGTCAGTAAGTAATCTATGAATATTTGGTAAAAAAAATTATTGAAATAAAAATCAATGCAATTTTAAAGTACATTTTAAAACTATATATATTTTAACGATATTTGTGCTTTTTACGTTACTTGTTAGCTTTAATTTTAGTCAAAACAAGAAATCTTTAAACTATTTATCTATTTATTAATGTATAGTAAAGACAGACTTTTTTTTTTTTTTTTTAAAAAAACGGTTTTCAGTTTCGAGAAAACTAAACAAATAGCCGGTTAACCAGTTGCGGTTTTCACCGGTTGCCAAGTCCTAATATATATTTATAAATTTTTGATTTCTACAAACTGGAAATAAAAAAATTGTTAACTATTTCACTTTAAGCTAAAAAAATGGCTTATAATTGAAGTTGGAACTTCATTTGGTACAATTTCCGGATCTGGCTTCATCAATCTGTGCTCGGAGTTTACTCAAAGACATTATCATCCACCACACCCGATCACTTTATATCTAAATTTGGGTGATATGGTTGATTACCTATATAATAACTTCCATTAAAGTATAAAACGGAAGGTTATCTCCAAACATAGCATCACTTTTGATCTCTCTAAGGTAAATAATGGCGATTATCTTGTTTTTAATTGTCACTATATTTCATCCTCATGGGTTTTAGAATCATGCTCTTTATCAGTTATAAATCTGTAAATAGTAAATGCTTGTCACAAAGCTACTTTCACTGAGGAATACATAGAAACGTACTGCCAAAAGTTGACTTTATGAAACAATTTACGAGCCTCATTTAACATTACTCATATGTTTGCCGTGCGCACTTAAACTTCTTGGAATCGATTAGCTAAGCTGTTGTGCTTATAAAATTCAACTTTGTATGAAATCAGCTATTCAAAAACAACCAATTCCTGTCATATTATTTAGCAAAGCTCATAAAATAGTTGGGTTTTTTTGCTTATCATTAGTCGGACAGACAGCTGTCAGATCAGATCTCTCAAGAAAAACCCGAGTCAAAGCCTCCAATGGATGTGTAAATGCGTTTTAACAGCACTTCTAACTTAATGGGATGGATTAAAAAAATCATGGTTTTATAAAACTTGCTCTAGTTGAGTGCACTCCGAAAAAAAAAACTGTAGGAAATTGTCAATGACGTCTAACTAAAACGCAAGTGCAGTTATTAACAATTGTCACTCCTATTTTAAATGCAATCTGAAAGTTTCAAACTCAAACCAATGCTGTTCTAAGTGTGGAAAAAAGCGTGAGCATTATTTTAGTGTATCCGTGCATTGCAACTTTGAAAAATTGCTTTCGCTCAATGGATAAAAAAGGGATAAGCAATTTTTTCGAGGGTCTTACCACGCAATTGGAAATCAGGTTTAAATTAAGTGAAGACATTTTTCTTATTGCTAACATCTTATACCCTTGACTGAAATCAGCAATGTTTACCTTGGCAGGGATGCAAATTGTTGAATAATATTTAATGGTATCAGAAAAAAGTTCAATTTAAGTATTTCTATGTTTTCCGATGAAATTCAACTCGAGGGAACAAATTTCCTTATATCTGAAACAAATATCTGAAACAAAATATCTGAAACAAATGGAATTTTAGATATGTTCCTAAAAATTGTCACTTACTAGAGTAAAGAACTTTAGGTTAGCAATTAAAATTTGAAATTAATGAGTACAATGAAGAGAAAAAATTGGAATGTTCAGCTTGTTCTATGATTATGTTGCACTTGAGCTTCTTGCTTTACAATCTACAAATTGTTCTTCAGTAAGAGTTAATTTTGCGTGAGGAAAAGTAACCGACAGAAAACGCTATAGCTTTTCCGAGCAAAACGCGGAAATGTTATATTAGGCTGAAAGTAAAAAGAGCTTATTAAAAAAACATTCAAATTATGTAATTTTATATCTTAAGAATATGAAGATAAAAAAAACTTTAATTCGAATTTCCTTAAACTAGTGATTCGACGGAGTAAGAGAAAGACGAAGCGTTGATGATTCATCGAATACATTACCGTTCATAAATATAGGAAGATCTAAAATATTGTAAATACAATTAGCTAAAAAAAATTGAGTTTTATCTGAGTTAAAGTTCACCAGCCACTGAGACATAAACGCCCGCAAAAAATTATCTATGGGGGCAAAACATTTTTTGTAATTTTTTTCCCCCGCTGTTAAATAAGTTAAAATCAAGATATATACAACAAAATGAAAGAAAAATTATATGTCCGTGGAACAAAAAGGACAATTTAAACTTTTTCAGCACCGTTTTTCTGTATTAAATATACACTTTTTTTTTAAAGCCATCTTTACTAAATGTAAAGAATTAAGCAGACATCTGCTCCAAAAAAGATAAAGATTACAATACGTCATCGTAATCCTTACAGCCTCTATATAAATTTTTGGTAAGTATAGTAACAATTAAAAATTCTAATAAGCATAAGAGTTCTGCACTGATAAGCACATAGTTTAGCTGTAGTTTACTGAACGTATTGTTATGCTAAACAGACGTCTAGGACACTGTAATAAATAACGGTAGTATTTTTTTTATTGACACAGAGTATGTATATAGTAAACGTAGTACATACAAAAAAGCTTACAAAAATTATTTAAAGCCAAATTCATTCTTTAAACAGGAACTGGAGTCGTCTGTTATCAATACCAAACATACCTATAATTTTATCTATAAAATCTCTTATTGTGTACGCTTTACATGCATAATACATTACATAATCAGTTTATTGTGTACGCTTTACATGCACAAACCAATGAGACGGTCATTTGACATTGCTGACCTAAGACATGTTTTGACACGACGCAATGTGCTAAACAATAGCTCCACCGTTTATGTTATTGCTGGTAAAGTTAATAAAACTAATTAGGCATACCTGACACTTGGATAAAATTGTGTGAAAGGTAGTAAATCGATAAAATCTAGGCTACTTTTGTATTCTTGCGCATTCCAAAAATCATATCAACTCAAGGCTTTAGTGCAAAATAAATCTTTTGTATATTTTATTAATCGTAGAAACTTTTTCTTTAAAGTGTTGGCGATTGAGTTTGGGCAACGTAGCGGGATGAAGATATACTAAGTTAAATTGTGCATTATTGGTTTAACAAAATTGACTCTCCTAAGAGTCAATTAGAGAATCTAAGTTTGGAATGTAAATCGTTTGTCTAAAGAATTCTTCAACACTTATGTTTCCTAGATTTCTTTGATGCTTTTGTTATCCGCACTGTCTTGGAATTATCAGTTCAATATTCGTTTACTGTGCCAGTTGAACTCTTTTCTTAAAAATATCCCAAAAATTAATATTGGACTCACCTCTGTAAAGTTTTACAACAGTTTTACTTTTTGAACTTATAGTTGGACTTCTGGAAGATCAACTTAAGCAGATTGAAGAGCCTGAGTAACTGGTTCAAGTATGACTGAGTACTGCAAAACAATATGGAGGCAAAATATGAATGTGTAGGACTTTGATGAACAGTAAAATGATGTGCAACTTGTCGTGTACTTTCATTTGCATGCATTGAAAACTCTTCTTGAAAAAATATATCTTTAAATTTACTAAAAAAAATTCGAATACTTTTATACTTGCTTGTCCATCTTGTTTTGCATTAAAGGGGAATATTTGTAACAGAAGATTTCTTTTTAGGCTTTTACGAAAAAAATGAAATAATTGCTTTAATAGTTCCAATAGAATTTTGTACCACAGCAACATCGTTTAGATCATTAACTACAAAATTGAATTTATGTGGGGCCTAGTAAACAAAGGCGGCTTAAGGGTAAATCCTTTGAACTTTTGCCTGAATACCGTTTTCTTTTCCCGTCATTATGGAGCACCTATTTTAACCGCTTTTAATTTTCCTGCGTAATGCCAAATCATTCCTTCCGCAAAATTGGATTGCCGAAATAATAGGATACAGCTTCTTTCAGTTTTCTTCAATAACTCGTTTTACTGAATTATCTATCTTGCAAAAAAAATATTTTTTCGATCTTGCATTACTAATGCAAAGTGTTTAGCATCTTGTTGAGCTCCACAATGTCATGCTGTGCTGATATGGTTTTTTGGCATATTCATGAAAATGTTTATACTTTGTGAAAGGATAAGGAATGAAGGCACCTTGAATTCCACTTTGAACTGGTTGTGCAAATAGAACACAAATATGCAAAAAGCACATTTTATTTAAGGTAAATATGTTAACCATAGAGTATACAGAGATAGCCAAGAACTCCTGAATAACGTTTTCCAATTCTGGAAATGTTACCTTTAAAATGGTAGGACAAATGAGGCAGGTATGTTCAGTTAGCAAGTGGTACTTAAAGCCAATAGGTATTTTTGTTGTTCATTTAACATAGAGTCCAATGACATATTCAAATCTAGAATCTCTATCTTCAAGTTTTTTGGGTTGTGGTTCGAGTGTTGTCGATGATGATAAAAGAGCAACATCATCTGTTTTCGTTTTGTGCATATATTAGTTAGAGTTATTTCTTCAACATTAGGTTTTAAAAATTTTCAAATACCCATGACACCTAAAAGTAAAAAAAAAAGATCTACATTATATTTTCATTAGATTAAAATCATATTTTTTCATCTGAAGATAAAAAGTTTTCATCTGAAAAAAGTCAAAAATATTGAGGAGAGCATTTCTTAATTGAAAGAGGTACAAATCTAACTATGTTAGTATGAATAAAAAAATTGTCATTTTTATTTACAATTGCAAAACTATTGGTGTTCAAAAAATACTTCGCCTGATAACTTTTTATTTTTATTTTTTTTCAAAACAACAAAAACGTGACTTTTAAAAATCTGATCTATTTTGCTACCATTAAAGTTTTTTTTTTAAATAATCTTTTGTTTAAAGATTTTATATAAGAAAAAATTTAGATGTCAAAAAATGTTATAATTTTGAAATTTCTGGGTCAAAAACCTTCACAATATTTTTACTTTAACTGTATTGAAAATGTTTTGAAGTCTTGAGCAATATTTTTTTCCTCTATAAAACTGACACATTATTATATTTTACCGAAACCTTACAAATAAGTAATTAGTTACTTTTATTAATTATAAGTAATTATTTCAGAAAATACTTGAATAAGTTTTTCCGAAACCGTAACGAAATATCACTAAAAGATACTTTTTACCGAAACCATACCGCCGCGTTTCAGAATATTTAGTAACAAACTTTATGACATGCAGATTGGTAATAAACAGGAAACTTTATTTCTATATTTAGAAAATGCAAGGAGGGGGTGAGGGGGCAATTGCCCTCTCTTACCTTTCACCCCCCTTCCTCCCCACATCCTCCTTGCGGGCGCCCATGCATTGAGAGCTCTATGCAAGTTATCGTGTTGTCAGGTCAGGTAATCCTGCTACTGTTAGTATGTAACCCAGTACAACCTGCTTTATATCCTCCTGCCTTGTAGGATACGCTTTTTAAGGCAAAAGCAAGAACCAAATTAAATCACTCTCTTGCGGCTCTTTGTTGAGTAAAGGATAGAAATGGTGTCTTTTAGATAGACAATTGCTTGGACTATTAAATAGTGTACTGTAAACTATATGTGCTTTGAGTCAAGTTTTTTAAAAAAATTTAAAATGACTAAAGTACCAAAAACAATAAGACATAAAATACTATTGTCATCACCAAGTTCTCTAAACCTATCATTCACTAATATTCGTAACTTAATTGCTCTTTGTGAGACTAATTTAAGTTCAGCTGTCTCATCTTGTGATCTTAGTGCTGATGGTTATCTTTCTTTAATTTGTAAGAATTAAAGAAATTCGTAAGAATTAAAGAAACAATTCTTTCGAAAACTAGGTTTGAATCCACCGACTATTCTCTTATGTACTTTTTTTTAGCACCACTTCATTCTATTGTCTTTCTCTTTGCTCTATATCGCTCTCCTTCATCTCAAGACTGCACTCTATTTGATGATAGCTTTAATCAAATTGACCTAACCCTTTCTCTTTATCCTTCAGCCAATATCGTTGTTGTTGGTAACTTTGATGTTCATCACATTGAATGGCTCGGCTCTAGTATCAGTGACTATGCAGGCGTTTAGGCCCACAACTTTTACCTTTCTCAAACTCTAACACAAATAGTCAACTTTCCAACTTGCTTTCTAGACAATCCAAATAATTTACCTCCTCAACTCGGCTTATATCTTCTATTTATGACTTCAGATGCTTCTGATCATGGTTTGATATCTCTAAAACTATTACCTCATTCTTCTTCATCATCAGAATCCCTGTCATCATACCTCTTACAACTACCTTAAAGCTGACTAAGATTCTTTCCGTGATTTTCTTTGTGATGGCCCTTGGGTAGAAATCTTTTGTCTTCCTGCTGACAAATGCGCTTCTGACACATCTTGAAATTTTTAATTCCCTCTCGACAACTTTAAGTCAAGCCTCACTCTTTTCAATGGTTTTCCTCGCATTGCAATTTCCAATTGTAACCATTATTTTTCATGCCATCAAAACTGTAACCATCATTTTTCATCAACAAAACAATTCTCCAGAAAACAGACGTCTGTTTACAATTGCTAGAAACCTTTGTAAAAAGTATTTATTTAACGCTAACGCCCTCTATTCTCAGTTCACAAAATCTCGTATTTCATCTCAAAAATTAGTCTCTCATGACTTCTGGAAAATCTTTAACAGTATCTATAACAAGGGCAAATTTGTTACTCCACTTCTTTTGTATAGTTCAGATTTTGTCGCTACACCTAAAAACAAAACGGAATTATTTGATAAGAATTTCTTATCAATATCAGCTTTTGATTCCACTAATTGCGTTCTACCTAATATATTCGTTAAACAGGTTGATCCATTGCTTTACGTTCGTATCACTCCAGCTTCAGTGTTTAAAGTGATTTTCTGATCAGACTCTTCTACAGCTTGTAATCCGGACAACATAACTGTTAAAGTCTTGCAGAAGTGTTCTCCAGAGCCTTTGTCTATACTTTCAAAACTATACCATAAGAAACATCTGCAATACTCTTGAAAATAAATTCTACTCTTTGCAAAGAGCCACACAGATTTGTTGTTAGTTTCTGTTTTATATTGTGAAATCATAAATTCAGCCGTGGCGCAGTGGTAGCGCACTTGCCTAAGAAACAAAGGATTGGTGGTTCGAACCCCAACTCTGGGCAAGTTTTGTGACATCGGTTAGGAAGGAGGCGTGAACTTCCTATTAAATGCTCTTCCGCGGTGCTCTGCGATAAGACCGTAAGGACTTCTTGGGGCATCTAAATAAAATTAAAAAATAAAATAAAACAAATAAAAAGAAAATCATAACAAGAAATTAGGAAAATATTTTATGCACTTTTCACAAGGTTTTTACAATAATCAACAACTTTTATAAAATATATATATTTTTATTGTCGATATAATTTTTTACAACATTACAAACGTGAAAGATATGAATAGAGCAAGTAGAATGTAAAATGAATGTCTTGTCATCGTGACTCGTTATTGTCGTTTATATTTTACAACCAATATTCATAAAATAATCAACCAAAATAAAATAACTAAAGTAATAAAGTATTTATAATATATTTATACTTTACAGTCTTTTTTTATTATTATTATTATTATTATTATTATTTACAACCAATATCAATTATAACCAAGCAATATAACAACCAAAAATAGTAAGATAACAATCTACTTATTTATATGTAAATGTAACCATAAACAATTATAGATTGGGGGAACTGGGGAGAAATGGAACACTTATAAATCTTCTACACTGTTAATATAATCTTAATATAATGGTAATATAATAGTAATCTTAAACAAATTTTAAAAAAATTTCTAAAAGTTAACATTTGTTATCAATTTAATTGTTAAATATGGCAGTTACAATTAGCGAAATAAGAAATATGTTTAGAGAAATGTTGGCTGAGTATAAGAAATGACATAGAGTTACTAATAAAACAACAAGAAGTAAACGTTCTTAAAGTCATTAGTGCAAATGCAAAGATAACGAGTGACAGACAACAAAAAACAGAATTAAATATTATCGACAGTATGGAAAAAATTCAAAGACTCGAAAAGGATGTATTTGATATAAAAGAAAGCCTAAATTTTCACGAAGAACTCATTGAAAAAAAGATTAAAAATAATATTGAATCAATCGAGAAAGAAAGAGTTTCTAAAAATGAAGCACACAAAAATATAGACTTTACCGACCTTAAAAATAAACTAAGAGAAATCGAAGATCGGTCACGAAGAAATAATCTCAGGATTAATGGACTGACAGAAAACGAAAATGAAACATGGACGGAAAGTGAAACAAAAGTGATTAAAATGTTAGAACAGACTTTAGGGGTAAAAAATGTTAAACGAGCGCATCGCTGCGGACGTAAAGATGCAAAAAAACCACGTACAATCATGATAAAACTTTTAGATTAAAAAGATAAAGTGGAAGTTTTAAAAAATTCTTTTAAATTAAAGGGTGAAAGTATTTTCATTAATGAAGATTTTTGCTACGAAACTAACGTAATAAGAAAAGAATTGAGAGAAAGAATGAAAACTGAAAGGCAGCTGGGAAAATTTGCATATATATTGTATGATAAGCTAATTGTGCGCGATTGGGTATCAAAAAAACCGTGCCAAGAAAGCAAGAGTTAAGTTTTATTTGCAATTTTGTGTTTATACAAATACTTTTTATTTTCTATTATTATTATTTTATTTTTTTTAAAAAAACAAAAACAAATAAACAAAAAATGGAAGAAAACTTAATGATTAAATTTTTTGATGAAAATATCATTCTCAGGGACGAAGATGACTCTGATAATTTTAATCAACAAATATTTGAAAGTCAATACTATACAGTTTTTGAATCTTTCCAATATCTACAAAAAAGGGAAGTTTTTTTTTCAATTTTAAACAATAATGTTCGAAGTTTAAAAAAAAATTTTGAAAACTTTAGGTTTTTGTTGGATGAATTAAAACATGACTTTAAAATTATTTGTCTTACGGAAACTTGGTGTAAGTGTGGTGAAACAAATGCGGAATTTGAACTAATTAATTACAAATCAGTTCACCAACCACGTAACTATGGTATTGGTGGGGGCGTAAGTATTTTTATTCACAACTTAATTAATTATAGTTTACGTAATGATCTCTGTGTGAATGAAATAGATTGTGAGTCATTATGTATTAAATTAAAAAATAAAAACACAAAAAACATAATTGTAAATGCGACATATAGACCACCATTAGGTAATTTAAAAAAATATAAAACTCATCTGAAATCATTTATAACAGCTATCAATAAAACGCGAGATCATGTCTTTTTGGCTGGTGATCTAAACATTGACCTAAAAAAACATGCTTCAAATAATAATGTAAAAAATTTTATAAACACTCTTCTTCGAAGTAACTTAATTCCCACAATAAACAAGCCAACTAGAGTGACTAACAACTCTTCGACACTTCTTGATAATATAATAACTAATAACTTTCATAATAACCGTCTTAACACAGGTATAATCAAAACTGACTTATCAGATCATTTCCCAACATTCTTAGTTACTAACAACATAATAAATAACAACATTTCTTCTAAAACTACCATATTTAGGCGACAGATCAATGAAAACTCTGTAAAACAGTTTCAAAACCTTTTAAGAAACAACGTTGATTGGAATCTGGTATTGCAATCAAACGATGCTAACAACTCATATGATCTATTTCTAAGTCAATTCTGCAAGCAATACGAAACAGCATTTCCTGAAAAACAAATTATAGTGAACACAAAAACAGTTATGACTCCATGGATGTCTAATGGGTTACAAAAATCCTCAAAAAGAAAACAAAAATTATATGATAAATACTTAAAAAAAACAACTTATAAAAACGAAATGACATATAAAAACTACAAAAATGTATTCGAAAAAACAAAAAAAAATCTCTAAAAAGCTTTATTATGCAAAACTATTAGACAAAGCAAGCGGAAACACCAAAAAAACTTGGAATGTAATTAAAGAAGTAATTGGCAAAAATAATTATACGAGAAACACTCTGCCAAAAAAAATAACAGTTGATGATAAAAATATTTATGATAAATCAATTATTGCTAAAAAAATAAACAGTTTTTTTATTAATGCTGGTCCAATTTTGGCATCAAAAATTCCTCTGAATTCAACTTCATTTGAGTCTTATTTAAAAAATTACAATAAAGTTATGGATGAACTTAATCTTAAATTAATTAAATTGCGAACCGCCTTTTATAATCTTAAAAACAATAAAAGTGCTGGATTTGATAAAATTAACGTTAATGTTGTAAAATCTGTTTATCATATAATCGAACCTTTTTTGTTTCACATCTTTAATCTTTCTTTTAAAACAGGTATTGTTCCGGAAAAATTAAAAATTGCACGAATCACACCAGTTTTTAAGACTGGCGATGACTCTATTATTTCTAATTATAGACCTATATCTATATTACCGTGTTTCTCAAAATTGCTTGAAAGGATAATGTACAACAGGCTATTTAATTATTTATCAGAAAACAATATGTTGTACTCAAAACAGTTTGGTTTTAAGAAAAAATGTTCCACTGAACATGCAGTGATTGATATAGTCAATCAAATAACAAACGCATTTAGTACTAACTACTTTACATTAGGAGTTTTCATTGATCTGTCAAAGGCTTTTGATACTGTAAACCATAACATACTAATAAAAAAACTTGAATATTATGGAGTAAAAAATAATAACTTACTTTGATTCAAAAGCTATTTGACCAATAGAATGCAATTCATCCAATATGCGCAAAAACAAACAATTCCATATGTTGTAACTTGTGGTGTCCCCCAGGGCTCTATTTTAGGACCCTTATTATTCTTAGTATATATAAATGATTTAAATCTAGCAACACACTTCTTAAACTGTATTCTTTTTGCAGATGACTCCAATCTTTTTTACTCTCACAGAGATATTAACACACTTTTTGAAACAGCTAACGAAGAGTTGGGTAAGGTTAATGAATGGTTTATAAGTAATAAACTGTCTCTAAATGTGGAGGAAACCAAATTTATTTTATTTCATAAAGTAAATAAATTAGAAAATATTCCCATTAAACTCCCAAATCTAATAATCAATAACGCTAACATTAAAAGAGAAACTTCAGTTAACTTTTTGGGCGTAATATTAGATGAACATTTAAATTGGAGTGATCATAAAAAAAGCATTGAGAAAAAGTTATCAAAAAATATATATAGGGCTAAACCATTTCTAAATAATAAATCTTTAAAAAGTTTATATTTTTCTTTCATTCATTGTCATTTGATTTATTGTAATATTGCATGGGCAAGTACAAATCATACAAAATTGTACAAATTAAAAAAATTGTACAGTAAACAAAAACATGCCTGCAGAATATTATTTGGAGCTGATAAAATTGTACCATGCGAGCCTCTTCTGCGTATACTGGGCGCATTAAATGTTTATAAAATAAACTTACATCAAGTTTTAATGTTTATGTATAAAACAAAAATGGGACTATCTCCTAAAATATTTCAGTCCTATTTTGAAAAAGTAGAGCATAAATATCCGACAAAATTTTCAAATAATAACTACATTGTCCCTAAATATAATTCAAAACAAATTACATATTCAATTCAATATCGTGGACCCTATTTGTGGAAAAAGTTTCCTAATATTGCAAATACGGAAAAAGTTAGTATACATCAGTTTAAAAAAGAATCGAAACAGGTGTTATTACTTATGGATTTGAATATATCCGATTTTCAATGCCTCTCTTAAACTAAAATTCAATTATATAAAATATGTCTCAGAATTTATCAATTTATTAATTTTTGTTTAATTGTTTTTTCATTATTTCAGTTATGGTGTTTCCTCTAATCTTAAAAGTTATTGGTGAAATCTAACCTGAGTTCTTGAATATTTTTTAAATCTTAGTTTTTCAACATTTTACTTAACAATTAATGAGTTGTTATTTATTTTACTTTTAATTAAATTGGTTAAAAAATATACATATATAAAATGGTTTTTTTAAATTAAGTACTCTTTTATTTTGAATTTTTTGTTCTTTATTTAAATATTACTTTATTACAAATTGTTATAAATTTTATTTTCATATTCTTCAACAAATACTTTGTATAATATACGTATATAGTGTGGCTCTTGAAAATACGTGCTCTTTAATTAATTAATTTATTTTTTGTTTTTCTTTTTTACTTTTCTTTCAGTTTTTCTTGTTTACTTGATTATTACTCTTAACATGAATATTGTTCTTGAAGTATTTCTTAAACTAATTGTTATTTATTTTTACATTTATAATTTTTAATAAATAGTTTGTAAAGAATAAATATATTATCCGGCTATTGTAAATAGGTACGATTGGGGCTAGGTGATAAGACAAAATAATGTCTTCTACTTGCCCCGCCAGTTTTTTTTTTATTTATAAACCTTGTAAATTGTAAAAGTTATTAAACGGCGAAATAAATAAATTAAAAAAAAAAAAAAAAATTAAAAAAATATTCTCAAAAGTCGATTTATTGGTAGACATATACTTATTGATTTAAAATAGCTAGGTTGCAGTTTTCCGAAAAAAAATAGATTTTAAATTAAAAAAACGATGTTTTTTTTGGTCCCATGTAAAACTTTCTGTTCCAAGTGAATCATTCAAATGTTGATTTAGATCATCTAGTTAAGTTGCGAGTAGAAAAAATATTTACCTGCTGACATATGGGAACTAAGCATTTATAATCTATTATTGGAAGACTTCGGACTCTGTCCTCTAATGCTGTTGTAATTATTGCTACGTAACAGTTCCTTATAGACAAGAAGAAGATTCTAATGGGAAAAACCTCTAAAATTAACAATCCTTTGAGAAGCATTGTTAGATGAATAAATTTCAACCAATGATAGTGAATACATGGTCATGCATACATACATGGATTCAATGCATAAAATAACAATGAATTCAATAACAGCAATACTGATATTTTTTATGTATTAGAAGGAAGATTTATATTTATAAAGGTGTATGGGTGTAGAATCAAATTAAAACTATCTGGATGTAACTATACAGTAAAATTTGCTAAAAAGCTGAAGGTGGTTATGAAGTAAAGTTTAACAAAATGAAAACCCTTTTTAATAAGTTTATAAGAACTAATAAAGAATTTTCATTTATATTTTATGCCAATATGTTTTTATTGCCAGTTCCTACAGAATACAAAAGGTATCATTTTAGGGACACAGTATATTTTAGGTGCACTTTGAATGAGCACCAATTGCAATTTAAAACTGAATAAACCATCATGGTTGAAATTGTGTATTTATTTATTCGATATCCATAATCTTCCCTATACATTTCAGAAGTCACCACACGCACTCGGGGTGACTTCCAACTTAGGACATTTGACTAGCATTTTTAAAATAGTTTTTAAACATTTAAAACCAAGTAATATAAAGAAAGAATAAAGATACTTTAATCATTAACTTTAACAAAAAAAAGTTTTTACTTTAAAAGAATTTTTATATAAGAGTTTTGAAAATAAGCCCAATTAGAGTAAACAAGGTCAAGTAACTGTTGCTTTTCAACGCAATAAAAATGTTTTATAGAGTTTGTCGTTTTTATTTTACACGTGAAAAACGAATTTTTTTTGCTTGATATTTAGCATTTAGATAGTCTCGTAGTTTTTGGAATATTCTAGTTTTGGATAGGATTGTTATTTGTGATCAATCAGTTGGAAATATTTATTGAAGACTTTTGGGATTAAACCATTATTCACTTTAAGCATAAACTGAAGGATTCTGTAGATATTGCAAAAGGCTATTCTATTAGATTTTGTTTTTTATATATCTCGTTTTGATTGGTAAGTACTTACCCAGGCAATGTTGCAGGAACGTAGCTGCAAACAAATGCAAAATAGAAATTTTAAAGATATTTTAAGGATTTCAAAGAAAGTATAAGAAGTATAAAAAAGTATAAGTTGTTATAAGTATATGCTGCAATATAAGGCGTCGATGTTCAGTTGAATGACATTTTTAAAATCCGGCTATTAAAAAAGATGTTATGATTTACTTGCATTGAAGAAAATTTTTCGTTTACTAAAAATCATATAAAGATAAACAAAGTTTTTAAAATTTTCACTTGACTTTTAATTTGATTCGTAGTTTTCAGTTTAAAGGAAAAACTTTTATCATCTACAACTCAAGGCTACAGAAAATTGAATGATTAAAAAAGCAGTTTAAAAACATGTAGCATTAGTTAAAAATCAGCATAAAAACAAAAATCTGCTATTTCAAAAAAAAAATACCGCTAAAGCAACGCTAGAAAAGAAATAATTTGTAAAAGCTAATATATTGTCAAAGATTGCTCATATATCATTGCGTATTCCTCCGGAGTAGGTTCACCACCAGGAGCTAACCTTGTAACCCGTGTTTGAGGAATTGTGCCACTGACTAATCGCGGTATATCTTCAGCAGTATAACCAAGACTTGCAATTCCATTATCTACTTTAAGTTCATGCATAAATTTTCGAATCGCGTCAGAAAGAATAGCACCGGCATCTGAACTTCTTGCATTACTTATATCAACTCCTAAAAATATAAAACATTTACGTTAAAATAATAAACAAACTAAAAAAAATTTGATAATTAAATTTTAAAAAGCGAACACCCCCTCCTCCTCATTAGCTAGGCTTAGGGTGAATACTAATATAAGATCTAACTTACTAAAATTGTCAAAAAAATCTATGAATTTTCTAAATACAGAACTTGGGTTTTTAGTGAGCGATTCTATTTAAAATGACTTATAAACAGGTAGAAATCCCCTGTCCCTCCCCCTCCCCTTCCAAAAAAAAACTAGGTCTATATAATTAAATTAACTTAATTGGTTGATTTTTTGAAAAAATAATTAAAGTCACAATTCCTACATTAAACAGACTTTTATTAAAGCAAAAACACAAATAACAGCCTGCTGTTTTTCCATCACTCAGAAAATAAGTCTGCTATTTCTCTTTTAATTGCGATTCAACAACTGTGCTTTACAGGGAAACAGCAAACAATTGGATTACAATTTTCTAAACTCTATTAAGCATTTTTTCTTGTTGACTATCAATGTTTAGCGAGAAAACGTAAACATTTCTGACAAAGGTTAAAAATTGAAGACAAAATCGTACAAGACAAATTTTAAGACACATTTATATTTAAAAGAGTAACATAAATAATGAAATATAATTTTTTTTTTTTGAATAAAAAAGTACTGATAAAAAACGAGAGTAATATATTTTTTCAATTACATATGGAACTTCGGTATTAAGAAATATTTTTTTAATTTTATTTTGACATGGCACTCCTTGGTCTACAGCGCCTTGGATAAAATGTCCCATTCATCCCACCTCCTCTGCGCCCCCTTGTATGCAACCAGAATAAATTTTAGATTTATTCTTTTTCATAATCGTTTCACATTCAAAAAGTAGAACCTCCTTGATCAATTTTATCTTAAATTTATTTGGAATGGGATTTTAAATGCAGCTTTAAACTTGTTCTAACATTTGGATCGTCATTTTTTACACCCAGTTTTATAAGTATCCTACTTTAGCAATGTCTTGTTCTTAATGCCTGAGAAATCTCTAACGCTAATCAAACCATGCTAGCACACAATATTCTACTTTCACAATATTAATAGACTTTTTGAGATAAAATAATGAATTTATTGTTAAACAATTTTTATAAAAAATATAAATTTTTACCAATATGAAAGTAAATTCTGGTTTGATCTGAGTTAAAAACTCAGTTGACATCAATGAATTCTGGTCATAGACAAAACTCTGTGTTTATTTAAATTTAGTTTTTTATGTTTTTTTATTTTTAATTTAAATAAATATCTATTTTTTTTTTTTTTTTTCTTGACTGATTTTTTTCGTTAAAATATAATGTTTTTTGTCTAAGAAATTTTAATTAATTTTTTTAACTAATACTGAGAAAAATTAACTTTGTGAAGTGTTTGAACCATATCTGTCAAAATGAGTGTGATCAGACGTGATTTTTATGACTTAATTAAAATATTACTCCATGTCATAAAAACATTTTTAGTGATTTGGAAATATTAATACATTCAAAACTTAATATTTATCATGATAACATTAATGTTGATCTTTTTGTTGATTTGATGTAAACTTTTTTGTATATTATGTTGCTAAAAAAGTTAAGATGGAATGGAATAAAAATGCTGTATTTTAAATAAAGATCAATAAAAATAAAATTATGAGCAATATTGTGTTTATAAACAATAATAGTCTACCAAAAGTTAGGTCTGGTGAGGAGCTTCTATTTGATAAAAAAATAAGATCTGTCAGCAGCTGCGACAGATTATTTTCTGAATCTGCTGATATCTTTAAAGCAGCTAAGCAAGTTACTCAAAGTTCAGATGGATTGAGCTTTTATCGTAAGAATGAATATTTCTTCTGCTTTTCTATATAATTTAATTAAAATTTGTTTTTAAAAATAATGTGCTATTACAGCAAACATTGGCAACTTCTCATTAAACAAACAAAAAAAAAATTGAAAGACCTTACCTGCAGTCAGAGAAATATATGAATCAAAAAAATAAAATTTAATTTTAGGTTATATTTGGCTATTTCAGAAAAAAAAAAGATTTTGATAAATAATGTTATAAATATTCGATCTCCACCACCCTGGTAGTACTACGATCAACTTGTTTCTCCATGCAGCAACCTTATTTGTCAAGATTTGTATTTCAGAGTTATAGAGTTGAGAAAAGGTTGTAACCACAACTAAAGTAGTTTCTTCGGCTGTAGTAGCCTTCATGACCTTAGGGAGGTAAATTAAAAATTAAAAAAAAATATCTGCTTAAAATTTACACTGTTAAAATTATAGAGTTTAGAGAGAGTTGTAACCACAACCTAAGTAGCTTTCTCGACTGTAATGGCCCTCATGGCCTAGGGGATGTGAAATCAAATAATAAAAAAAAGTACGGCAGTTAAGATAGTGAGGTAGTGGTGTAGTGGTAGAGCGCTCGCTTCATAAGCAAGAGGCTCCGAGTTTGATCCCCACCATGTCCCTGGTAGTATCGCGCTCAACTCGTTACTCCCCGCAGCGACCTTGGCTCAAAGTCCAGATCTTAATCCAGTTGAACACATGTGGGCCATTCTGGATCAACAAAGTAGCACACAATGTCAAAAAAGAAAAAAAGGTGATGAAAAAAAATATCATGCTCCAAGAAGATCCCAAAGATCAATTTTACCTTTAGAAGATTAAATTAGATTTACTTATTTTCAAAATGGAATTTAAAATTAATTTAATAAATTTTAAGTTTAATTTAAATTAATTTATTTTAGTTTTGCTTTATTTTGATCTTGCTCAAATATAACTTTTTTCCATTAAAGAAAAAGTATTTATTTTTGCTTCTTATGATTAAAATTGGGAGTTATTTATATAAAATTGGGAATATTATATATATATATATATATATATATATATATATATATATATATATATATATATATATATATATATAAATATATATATATATATATGTATATATATATATATATATATATATATATATATATATATATGTATATATACATACACACACACACACATATATATATATATATATATATATATATATATATATATATATATATATATATATATATATATATATATATATGAATATATATATATATATATATATATATATATATATATATATATGTGTATATTAGGGTGTCCTGTTTTCAGGGTCACATTTTATTTTGACTGCTTCTAGCATTTTTATGCTGCGTATATGTGAAAAAATGAGATCTGTAAAGTTTTAGAGCTCTAACTTTATTTTTGTGACTACACAAGCCACCTTTAGTTTTAAAAATCATGATTTTTGGGTGAAAAAAGCCTATTTTTACAGTGCTTGTGTAGTCACAGTTTGAAAGATACAGGCTAATCTTATGTTGAACCATGTACTATTAACCCTCATTAGTTAGAAAAAAATAGGGAGCAGTTTGAATAAAACCGTTAGTTGGGTTTGAAGTGAGTTCAAAGATATGCAGCTGACACAAATTACCCATTTTTATGTGGTTTGACGCGGTTGACAAAATCAAACAAAATAAAGATATAATCATTATGAAATGGATCTAAATCGATTTCCAAACCCTTTTCACACCTAATTAGACCAACAAAAATCCAAAATCGGTTGAAAAATGTTAAAGTTATGTATACTTTTCCAAAATATTCATTCCTGATCTGACAAGATTTGAAATATGTAAAAATGCTAGTAATATTGCGTGTTATATAAATTAGGGAGGGGGTGGGGGAAAACTACAACCTAAATGTGGTGAGCAAATTCTGACCTGGGGGTTTGGGTAGGGTAGAGGGGTTATTAAGAGCAATGCATTTCCTCGGCAAGGGGTGGGGCCTGGGGATTAGTTGCAACAGTAATCCTTCAGTTTGCTTTCTTGCATTGTCTCAAAAACATCTAAAACGTTTTAAAAGCAAAATAATAATTTTATCCTTGACTGAAGGATTACCAAAAGTGCTTGTAGTAGTGATAAAACACTATTAAATAATAGTGTTCTATCACAAAGTAGTGATAGAACACTATTATTGGAACTTTGAGAAACTTTATCTTTTTAAGTGAAAGAATACTTTATAATTCTGTAAGTGATAGGACACTTTTATAAGCTTCTGTCTATTATAATTGTTATTTGACTCCAGTGCAGAGAGTAAACTTAATTGAACAGTATAGCTAAAACCAGAGAAAAGAAAGAAGTATTTCTTTTTAAGAGTATAAGTGACAATTGAATGACAATCAACTCCTTTCTAACAAAGATATTTTGGAGCATTTTTATTTTTTAAAGTCTGAAAATCCTAAGATCAAAGATAACACCCTTCTCTGCTGTGGATTCTCTCATGATTTCAAGCTCATTTGTGAGGAAAATTGTCAGTGTTTGGTTAAAAAGGTCACTGCTATTTATGAAAAATTCCAACATCCAGAGTGGACAAAGTACAGAAGAAAATGAGTGAACTGCTAACCAAGCACAAAAAATTGATTTCTCTTCAAAAAAAGGCAAAACACTAAAGAAGTAGAAAAGAGAATAATCTTCAATAACAATATTGTGCCTGTTCTTTTTGTTGTTATGCCCAGTGATGTGATACAAATATTAAAGAAAGATAAGAAAAGATCTCAGGTAAACAAGGCAGAAGACATCATTTTCATAAATGATCAAAGAAGTTGCAGGAAAATGTACATTGGGAAGAAAGATAAAAGCTACATTTATTCTGCTCAAAGATCTCAACAGGCAAGAGTAAGAATGTCTGGAGCAGATCATGACCAGAGTTATCAGTCTCAGCTGCAGGTTTCATCTTCAAGTGAAACAGAAATATCTTCAGAGGAAACAGACACCTCTAATTCTACAGACTTGAGTAAAGATGAGATAGATTTACAGCCATCTACATCAGCTGGCATAGTAGGAGATACTGTCCTTATTTTGAAGGTTAAACATGTAAGCATCAGAGCTCATTCTGACATTTTAAAGCAGGCTGATACACCATCAAAGAATTTAAATTAACTGTATAAGTAGTCACATAACAGTTTAAAAAAAATTGGAATAAGAGACTGAAAAAAGAAGCACTGTCTTACAACAATGAGTCAAATTTTTTTTTGCTAGGACAGTACCATCTGTCTCTACATCTAGGGCAGTACCATCTGTATCTATATCTAGAGCAGCACTATTTATATCTGCATCTAGGGCAGTACCATCTAAATCTACAGTAAAGTAAAAAGGCAATGGCTGATACAAGTGGACTTTCCAGTAAAGGTATGTCAAAACCCAATATACACAGAATTGGTAGAAAGGTCATAAAGGAAACAGCGGAGGAAGCCAGAGAAACTTTAAAAGCAAAAGCTGGATCAAACAAGACTCTTCATCATGATGGAAAGCTAGTCAAAGAGTATACTGATGGAAAGAAACTCAAAAGAGAGCCCTTAGCATTGAGTGTAACTTGTGATGGAGAACATTTTTTCCAGTAGAATCAGTGACCTCCTGTCACTGATTCTACTGGAGCTTGTCAGACTGAGAAGATTATTGAGATTTTAGAAGAAAACTCACTCAAAGACATTAAAGGTCTAGTATTTGACACCACTGCATCAAATACAGGTAAAGAAAAAGGAGTAAATTCCAGGTTAAACATCTATCTTGGAAGACCTGTTATGCATCTTACTTGCAGACATCATGTCTATGAGCGTCATATTAAGAATGTTGCAAAGCTCTTCAGGACAACCTCAGGTCCAGATAATCAAATCTTCAAGAAACTGTTGGATGAGTTTTCTCTTATTCAGATTGATCAAAAACTTTGCAAATTCAAATATGGAGTAAATCAACAACTTGACAATGCTGCTAGAGTATCCCTAGAAATCATCACAAAGTTGTTGGATGAAGACAAATACCCAGAGGTGTTTATTGGGAGTTTGCAGAAATTGTTCAATTCTATTTATCCCCAGAGATTGATCAACTGACAGTTCGACAACCTGCAGCAATTCATGATGCAAGGTTTATGGCACAGGCTATATATTACATGAAGCTGCAAATTCTGAGCCAAATGACAGATATTGTTTCCACAGCTTCTACAAAAAGAGAAGTTGAGGCCATCTCTGAATTTGTAGCATTGCATTATGCAAAGTGGTTCTTAACCTCGTCTCAGACTGTAATTTCTCCAAGACATGACATAGAAGCAATCTGGGAGAAGAAGTCATACATGAAGAGCAGACCTAATGTTGCAGCCAAATGTCTCGATAGCATTGCAAACCATACATGGTATTTTCATCCAACTTTGATCCCATTTAGTTTACTGGATACTGGAGTGTCAGATGAGGAAAAGACTGAAATTGGTGAAAGAATCCTGATGATAAATGATTCAAAGAAAAAGGATCCGCTGTAACTTATGTATAAGAAGGATAATGTATCAGGTTTCATTGATAAAAAAGGAGAGAGGCCCAGGTTGCCTGATTCAGAATCAATTTTGATATTTAATATCTTAAAAATGGATAGCCAGTAGCTTGAATGGATGAAGATTCCACCTAGTATGTGGAACAGATTGTCTGGCTACACAAAGTTCAAGGATTTTATCTCCAAAATTCCTGTAACTAATGATGCTGCAGAGAGGAATGTTTAGCTTATACAGGACTTTGTTCATAGAAGCCATGATGAAGAGCCGAGGCAAGATCTTCTCCTAGCAGTGGATCAGGAAAGAAAGGCTGGAAGACCCCAAGGGAGTAGTGGAAAGAAAATAAAATGTTAATGTTGTAGAATTAGTGGCTAAAACAGCTCTAGTATAATATATAAATAAATTTAAACATATAATTAGTTTATTTTAATCGATTTTGAGTTTTCATTGGTCTAATTAGGTGTGAAAAGGGTTTGGAAATCGATTTAGACCCATTTCATAATGATCATATCAGTATTTTGTTTGATTTTGTCAACTGTGTCAAACCACATAAAAATGGGTAAATTGTGTCAACTGCATATCTTTGAACTCACTTCAAACCCAACTAACAGTTTTATTCAAACTGCTCCCAATTTTTTTCTAACTAATGAGGGTTAATAGTACATGGTTCAACATAAGTTTAGCCTGTATCTTTCAAACTGTGACTACACAAGCACTGTAAAAATAGGCTTTTTTCACCCAAAAATCATAATTTTTGAAACTTAAGGTGGCTTGTGTAGTCACAAAAATAAAGTTAAAGCTCTAAAACTTTACAGATCTCATTTTCTCACAAATACGCAGCATAAAAATGCTAGAAGCAGTCAAAATAAAATGTGACCCTGAAAACAGGCCACCCTAATAAACATACATACATACATACATACATACATACATACATACATACATACATATATATATATATATATATATATATATATTCATATATATATATATATGTATATATATATATATATTATTATATATTATAAATATATATATATATAAATATATATATGTATATATAATATAACAAAGATTCATCAGAAATTTCTGATGAATCTTTGTTGATAAAACACAGTGTAAAATGAAAAAAATTTTTGTTAAGTGATTTTCTACTAATATATAATTTCTCTGTTCTTTTAAGAACATTGAGCACTCTATTGTGTAGAATACATTTTAAAGTTGTTTAAATATATATATATATACATATATATATATATATATATATATATATATATATATATATATATATATATATATATATATATATATATATATATATATATATACATTTAAGTTGTAATTAATTATTGTAAAAAACATGTTTACTATGTTTACTAATCTAAAAAACATGTTAACAAATAAGACAAAAGTACCAAAAACTATAAAACACAAAAAACCATGGTAATCACCAAGTTCTTTAAATCATGCTTTAATATTCTTGGTTTTCAAAGTATTTTTTTTCTTTTGAGTCTTATCTCTTGCAAAGTTTAGCAGACCATCTTGCTTTTTGTTAGACTAATTTGAGTTTAGCAGTCTCATCTTATGATCTTACTATTGATGGTTATCTTTCTTTAATTCATAGACTCCAATAGTCACATGCTTGGCCTGGGCATCTACATTCATAACCTATTTGTTGGGAAACTAGGTTTAAAACCACAGACTATACTTTTGTGTGCTATTTTTTAATACCACTTCATTCTATTGCCTTTCTCTTTGTTCTATATCGCTCTCCTTCATCTCAAGGCTGCACTCTTTTTGATGCTATTCCTGATCAAATTGACCAACCTCTCTACTTTCTCCAACTTTCTCTTTATATTTCAGCCAATATTGTTACTGTTGGTGACTTTAATGCTCATCACATTGAATGGCTCAGCTCTAGTGTCAGTGACTCTGCAGGTGTTAAGTCCTACAACCTTTGCCATTCTCAATCACTAACACAAATAGTCAACTTTACAACTCGCTTTTGATAAAATCCAATATTACCTTTTCTATTTGACTTATGTCTTGTTTCTGATCATAGTCAGGGCTCAATTTCTCCACACTCATTCTTAGGCGCTTCTGATCATGGTTTGATCTCTCTAAAACTATTATCTCATTTTTCTTCATCATTAGAATCCCCTCATCATCGTACCTTTCACAACTAGATTAAAGCTGACTGGGACTCTTTCCTAGATTTTCTTCGTGAAGGCCCTTCGGTAAAAATCTTTTGTCTTCCTGCTGACAAATGTGCTTCTTAAGCATCTCCTTGGATTCAGACTAAAAGGAAATCTTGATTTCCCTCTCAACAGTTCTAATTCAAGCCTCACTCTTCCTCTTGGTTTTCTTCTCATTTTACTGTTGCAGTTTCCGATTGTAAACATTATTTTTCATACCTAACAGCGAACAATTCTCCCGAAAACAGACATCTGTTCAATATTGCGAGAAAACATTGTAAAAAGGTTTTTATTTTATAAAGATTTAGCGCCCGATATTTTCAGGTCACAAAATATTGTATTGCATCTCAAAAATTAGTTTCTCATGACTTCTGAAAAATTTTCCACAGTATCTATAACAAGGGCAAATCTGTTATTACACTGCTCTTGTATGGATCAGATTTTGTCGCTACACCTAAAGATAAAGCTAAATTGTTTACTAAGAACTTCTCATCAATATCATCTCTTGATTCCGTTAGTTGCGTTCTTCCTAATATATCCAACAAACAGGTTGATCGATCGATTGACATTCATATTACTCCAGCTTCTGTATCTAAATTGATTTCCTGCTTAGATTCTTCTACAGCTTGTGGTCCAGACAACATACCTGTTATAGTCTTGCAGAAGTGTTCTCTTGAGCTGTCGCACATACTCTTGAGCTGTCGCACATCAAATGCTAATTGTTATTGCAATAATCTAAATCTTCCTATATTTATGAACAGTAATGTACTCAATTAGTCATCTACACTTTCTCTTCTAGGATTAACTCTTACTTTTGACCTTCCTTGGAAACCATATATCAAACCCATTGCAAAATTAGTACCTGCTAAGTTTGCATCTCTTTAGCATGCTCCCCACTTTCTCACTCAAGATTTAAATTGTTATCTCTATAAATCTCTAATCAATCTTTGTATGAAACACTGTTGCCATGTCTGGAGCAGATTTTCAAATAATGTCCTTTCTCTTTTAGACAAGGTGCAAAAACATATATATATATATGAAAATATATTTTTATATATGTGTATATATATGTGTGTATATATATATATATATATATATATATATATATATATATATATATATATATATATATATATATACATGTATATGTGTATATATATATATATGTATATATATATATATATATATATATATATATATATATATATATATATAGAATTTATCTTTTTTGTTTAATTTATTTCTAAAGACATATTTTATCTGATTTTTTGAAATACTTTGTATGTGCACTTTTTGAGACTGAGAAAAATAAACTTGACCATAATCTGTTGGTTTACAAAACTATATTTCTTTGTATGTTTTTTTATGTAACTATGTGCAAGATTTTTTTGCATAAAAATATAAAATAAAGGATACCAAGTATTTCTGCAGCTTCTAAATGTCTTTCTGGGCAAGCAGGAGCTGTAAAATTAAACACAGCGGGTGCAGTAATAATCACTGATAAACCATGGGGCTAAATTTAAAAAAATAAAGTAAAATACTTTTTTAGATAACTTATTGTATTATTTTAAATTTATTTTAAATAGTATTTGAATAATTAAAGTTTAAAATTGTTGAATTATGCAAGTTATTACTGACAATTAAATGATGATCTACGTAGTAATCTTTGGCTTTGTAATTTTTCACCATTCCAGACAATGCATAAGAAAGTCCATGACTAAAACAAAAATTATATTTACAGTACGCCTTATGGTTTATAGAAGACTTGAAAAGTTGCAGATTGTTACCATATTCGAAAATTAGTAGAATAATAATTACTACAATAAGAATAACAAAGAAATAATGAACAAACAGAAAAAAAAAAAAAAGATATAAAAATGCTCAAAAAATAAACAACATAAAATTTATAACAAATTAAATTAATTTTATCAACTAATTTTACCAAAGATGACACCCGGCATTACCAAATCCAATGCCAGCAAAAACACTAGCTAAGTGCATTTCTGATCTTGCTTCAAAGTCGTCTGGATTTTCCACAGCCCTATATAGTATTAGTACAAATAAAATCAGATATTTTTATCCAGAGCAATGCTATAAATAATTTGGATTCAAAGACTTTTCTGTAAAAAGACATATTAGAAAAAATAGTATTAACTAAGTTTATTTTTGAAAAAATGAATGAGAATATTTTTTTTACATGTTCACTTTCCTGTGGCAAAAGAAACCACTAAAATTGGAAAGACTACTTAGGAGCGCTACCACAACAGGGTGTTAGCCAACCTGATGGCACTGCATATAATGTGCATATAAAATCCCAATTGCATATAAAATCCCAATTGCATATAAAATCCCAATTGCATATAAAATCCCAATTGCATATAAAATCCCAATTGGTTTGAAATTCCCATATCAAAAAATCATAGAAAAAAAAACAACCTATAGTAAGTTAAGAACATTTTTTGATTAAATTTTTTTTAATTCTTTGGTATTTATTGAACATTTTTTGGTAAAAAAATTAAAAATAATATTGGTTAAATACAAAGCAATATCCTTTCAAGTCATTTTTCAAACATTTATGTATTTTTGTATTTTAGTATTTTGTTACTCTTTTGGTATAATTATATAATTATATATTATATAATTATATTTAACGATAACAAAAACAATCAACTTTTTATATCTATACAATATAAATATTTCATAAATAATTCATAAATATTTGTCCATATATTGTCATTTAATATTTTACACAGAGAGATTTTTATGAGTAACCTTTTTAAGAACTTTGCAGTAATTTTTAAAGCATGTTTTGACCATACATCACTGATTGGATTGCTACCTTGATATGCAGGTCTCAAAATAGGGTTAACTGGTCGAGGTGTTCTTTCATTATAAGGAATCGCAGTATAAGATTCCAAAGCATGACTGAAATAAAATACAGTTTAAATTAAAAAAAAAACACTTAAAAAAGTGACTTTCTTGCAAGTTTCTTAACAAGGATCTATAAGGAGAATGGGCAAAAAAAAGACATAAAAATCAAGAAAAAATTTTTTTAAATTCTTTTAATAAAAACTGCTTGTAAAGACAAAAATCTTTTTTTGATATACCAGAATTAACGATTGATTAACTATTGTTTGTTGTAAATTTGATTACTGATTACTGTTAGTGATATATTTAGCAAACATATATACTTACCAAAATACATCAAACCCGCTGTTAGCACACACACGAGATGGCATAGTTAATGTGTGCAAAGGATCAACAATTCCAAGTAAAGGTCGCAAAGCGCGACTTGCAATACCTAACAAATAAATATTTAAACAAATAAAAAAATATTAAACCCAACTTTGTGCAACCTTTAGTTTTATTCTTTTTTAAATGTTTTTGTTTTAGATTAGTGCATACAGACAAAAAAATATCCATTTAAAATATTTTTTGAAATAAATAATTATAATCTAAGAAAAAAGTCATACCAGTCTTTGCATGAAGTGGGGAGTAATCAAATACTGCTGTACCAGTGGTTTCACTTCCTTGAATGTAAGTTTTTTAAAAGATTTATTTATTTGAAAGAAAAACTCACACACTCAAGTTTATATTAAAAAAAATTTATTTAATTTATTAATTAATTTAATCAACTCCACTACCATAAAGAAGCAACATGCGAGAAAAAAATACAACAAATTAAAAATCAGTCTGGAGTCCAAACTTTTATCTAAAACAGCTAATATAAATAACTTTTATCTAGAGCCAACTGTGGTGCCAATAATTACATGAAATTATTTAATGTTGAAAGAGCATTTAGTCAAAATGTTTAGTTTTGGTCAATTATCTATTCAGAATGAAATCCAAAATAATGTTTAGAACAATTATTAAACATCAAAATTTAAATATGTTTTAAACATCTATTATTGAATAATGAACATTGAAAAAGCGTTTAGATTTAGTTTTTTTAAAGGTATGTAATGTAGTAGTGGTGTAATACACTTGTTTTGTTATCAACAAATTCCATGTTCAATGCTGAACTTGTCCCTGGTAGTACTGGCAATACTGCAATCAATTTGTTTCTCCGTGCAGCAACCTTTCTCATCAATGTTTGAGTTTAAGATTTGTAAGGGCATTGCTAACCACAATAAAATAAAAAAATAGCCTCCTCCACTATAGTGGCCCTTTCAGCTTTAGGGAGGTGAATATCATTAAATATATAAAGTGTTTAAATTGTGGCTAATTAAACATTTATTATACATTTTGAATGTCTTATTATTGTTAAAACTTTTTTAATTATAAACTATAAAATCTTAAGTCAAGGCGTTTTAAAATGTTAATAGAACTTTGAACCCTTCATGAAAACATGTATAAAAAAACTTGAAAAATTAAAAAAAGAAATAATAATATAAAAATAAAATACCTGTTCCTGCAGTTGTTGGAACTATGGAAAAAAAAAACATAAATTATTTTATCTTTGAAAAATAAAACAAATGTGAAAAAAGCAGTAAAAGAATAATAAAAAAATAATAAATAATATTAATAATATAAATATTAATTATATAAATAATTATTGGAGTAATAAAAAAATAAGTAAAATAAATAAAAAAATTTTTTTTTTAGTCTTTAAAACATAAATGTTTCTAAACTTTTTTTAATTGGATAGTTTTAATAAAATACATATTATTTGTTGACATGTTCATTTCCTAAAACAACATCACAGTGACAAGGCATCGAATCAACTAAATTATTGAGAACAATTGAGGAATGTTATACCAAGATTCATCAATTAAAGTAAATAGATGGTCAATGTTGGTTTTCTACCAACAAGTTTTAAGTCAATATACCTCCAAAGTTTTTTAATAGGATTGTGTAAAAGCCATTATTAATGGTGAATTATAGATATTACTATTATGTTACAAAACATTGAGAATCTAAAATGTGACTGGTTTACAAATATAGTTGAACAAATATAGTTGAACAAATATAATTGAAAAAATATAGTTGAGCAAATATAGTTGAACAAATATAGTTGAACAAATATAGTTGAACAAATATAGTTGAACAAATATAGTTGAACAAATATAGTTGAACAAATATAGTTGAACAAATATAGTTGAACAAATATAGTTGAACAAATATAGTTGAACAAATATAGTTGAACAAATATAGTTGAACAAATATAGTTGAACAAATATAGTTGAACAAATATAGTTGAACAAATATAGTCGAACAAATATAGTTGAACAGATGAAAAAAATGTTAATAATAGTTAAAAATAGAAAAATTATTATATTTAAAAAAACTATTATATTTAAAAAACTATTATATTTTAATCATAAAGCAACTTTAACTAAAAATGAACTACTAAAACCATTTTGTCAAAAAGAATGATAATGTTTGCAATCTAAAGCAAATTGCAATTTTTACAGATACTCTCATTGAAACAAAACAAATTAAAAATCTTAATTTGTTAATTGCTTAAAGCTAAAAGGGAGACTGAGGAAAATTCGAACAGTTTTTACTTTAACCATTTAATAACTACTTATTTAAAAACTGTTCATAAATGGCTTATTTAATTACTGCATTTTTCAAGTAAAAAACATTTTTGTCAAATTACAATGAAAAAATTTTAACTATTGCATTTTTCAAGTAAAAAACATTTTTGTCAAATTACAATGATTAAAGTATTTTTTACCTTTCTTTTTAATTCTTGAATTTAAATGTTTAAAAGCTAATTTAAAAATGCTAGCCAAAAGTTCAAAGTCAACTCGTGTGCAGGGTAACTTCTAACATGAATAGGGGAGATTATGGACATCAAATAAATAAATACACAATTTCAATCATGATGATTCATTTAGTTTTAAATTATTGCATTTGGTTCTCATCCAAAGTGCAACTGAAATATACTGTATCGCTAAAATGATAACTTTTGTCTGTAGGAAGTAGCAATGCAAGCATTGGTATAGGTGATAAATGCAGATTCTTCATTAGTTCTTATTAATGGGATTTTCGTTTTGTAACTCTATTTGATGACCACCTTCAGATTTTTTAGCAACTTTTGGTGTAAAGTTACAACCAAATTGCTTTAACTTGATACCATATCCATAGACTTTTACAAATATAATTCTTCCCTCTGACATATCAAAAGTATTAGTATTGCTGTCATTAAATCCATTGTCATCATTATATGTATCATTGGTTGAAACTTGAAACTTGAATCATATTATGATGTTTCTTGAAGAATTGTTTTTTAAAGGGGTTTCCCTTTAGATTCTTCTTTTGGATTGTTGTTTTTGCAAGCTTTTCCATCATTCTTACTTTTTTTGCAGCTAATGCAGTAGAATATTAAATTAAATTAACTATATTATTACAACCTGTTGATGACAATTTTGAAACTACTTGAAACTAGTTTTGAAACTATGTTTAGAAACTACTTTTATTAAGTATAAAAACAATGTTTAGAAACTACTTAAAAGTAGTTTAAAAACCATGTTTTCAAACTACTTTTAAGTAGTTTCAAAACATTGTTTTGAAACTAGTAGAGTGTTTTTAATATTTGTATATAAATTATAAATATTACAAATTATTATATGTACAAAGATGTCAACTTATAAATATTACAAACTATTTTATGTACATCTAGATATCAACAGTAGAAAAATTGTGTATTGAAATACACATTCATTAACTGACAATTCCTGCTTATTTAGCAACTCATAAAAACTTTAGTTTACAACAATGAAAAAATAAACTTTGGTTATTTGCTGAAAAATGTTATGATAAAGAAAATGAAGAATTATTTAATAATATAAGTATAATATAATATAAGGTATAGAATTATTAAATAATTCACATTTTATTTAAAGGTATTTTTAAATTGTGTTATATATTTCAGCAAATGAAACAAACAGAAAAAGCTGAAGGTATTTGAACAAATTAACAACAGTTCCAATGTTTGTCTTGTCTTATTTGTTTAATCTTGTTTGTCTTGCCTTTTTTGTCAATTTTTTTGTTTAACACGTTTGTCTGTTGGAAAGAAAAAATACTCATGAGGCTTTCAATACTTATGAAGTAATTATCACAGTTTATCAACTTATTTATCATTTTTAGGAATCTATTATTAACTTTATTTATTTTTAAAATGTTTTTATTATAGATGCAGAAAAACCAAAATAAAACTATAAAATTGCCTTTTCATATTAATCTGCGATTAGGGGCCGTCCATAAAGAACATCACCATTAGGCATTTTTTGACCCCCTTCCCCCCTTTGTCACCAATTGTCCTTTTTTTTTATACCCCCCCCCCAACTTAAAAATGAAAAAATAAAATTTAACCCCCCCCCCCCCCCCTTCTCCCTATAAATATCATTCAGAATCTGATTAGGTATTTCCACGTTTGTTTTTATTCTTTTGTCTTTCTGAAAAAAAAAAATTTATTTAATATTACTTATGCGACATTAAATTTAATATGTGACATTAATTTACTTATGTGACATTAAATTTTATATTAAATTTAATATGACAAATATGTGACATTAAATTTAATCAAAGTGTATCATGGGAACTTGCCTCACTCATCATCTATCCAAGGATTTTTTAAGTGATCGTCAATTGATATGATTAGAAAAGAGCAGTCCCATTTATCTGAAATAGTTGAATCATTCAGAATACGAAGGCCCTCCATTTTGATTTCGTCCTCATCGAACCATTCAGCAGAGGCTGCGTTCTCTTCTATTGCAACTACGGCCATTAACTCTCTTTTGCGCTTGGCGGCAATGCAAACAGGCCTGACTTGCAAAAGAGTAATAGCCATTCGGTTAATAACATTGGAATGAGTAAAGTTGACATGCTTTTTGAACATGACTTGGGAGGCAAAGTTACAGTGCTTGCAGATTTTCTGAGACAAACTTGATTGCACAGAGGGACAAAACAGATTGTAAGGAGTTTTGAATGATTTCAATGATCGAGAAATGGTGCTCGGAATATTGGAAGCAATAAGAAAAAATACAGAAGGAAAACGATTCTTGCTGGCGACCTCTGAAATGGATACAGCTTTCAAGTCATCTTCTTACTGGCTGATTGGAATAGGTGGAGGGAGAAATCGACCAGGAATAACATGGAAGTAAGAGCTCCTTTTCAAAGCGCAATATCTGGATCTTCGCATTTCACAATTTGCGTGAAATATTGACTGGTGGGTACATGAGAGGCAAACCAGCCCTGATCCTTTGATAAGAGATGACGGACACCGAGCTCCGTCTTTTTGTCTGGATCGATATACTCGGCCACCATTGAAAACTGGTCAATCATCAGACCTGAAAAGACCGAGGCACAGCTCTTTCCAACAAATTCAAAGTTCTGTTTCTCCAAAAGAAGATCCACTAAATAAAATTATAATTAAAATAATAAACTATAAATAAAATGCTAAATAACATAATATTAGAAAAAGTTTTGGAAACTTTAATGCGCTACAGTTCAATACCAGCAGACAAGCTGTGCAAATTTTTAGTTACTTTTGTGTACTTAGAGTAACCACTTGTGGAAAAAATTAAAGTTGTATGTTAAAAGTTATTTTAGCACTTGCAGCAGCCTGTTAAAATTTCACTTTTTTAAAAAAATACGATAAATTACATTAACTTTGTAGGCATAGAAAGTAGCGTAGACAGTTAAAAATAAATTGTGAAACTTTTTACTGGCAAAGTTCTATATATAGACAATCACCAAAAAAAAATTAAAGACATGGCATGATTGTAGCCCTATGACTTAAGTGTATATTTTATTTTTTTCCCTAAATAAATATAATCAGTTTTTCATAAAATAAAATTATCAGTGTCTTAACCTAATTTATTTGATGTGATTTTATAATTATAAATTTGTTAAATTTTATGCATATAATATAATTATAATGATGTAATTTTCACATGGTTTCAATTGCTTCACAATTGCTTCAAGAGTTTGTATTAAAATCTAAATCTGCACAATATTTTCTGGATTTTATTATTTTAATTGTTAATATTGCAAGAATCAAAAAGTAAAAGTTTTGTGTATGCAAAAATAGTTATATGAAGAAATAGTTTACTGGTTGCATTTTAGACAGTTTTAATCACATTTATACTTGAGATTTCATTTTTACAATTTTATTACCGGAAAAATATAAAAAAATTTATTTTTAGATGTTACATGTTTAACTTTAATATTTTCAGATTAGTAAAAAATGTCAGAGAAATGTTGTGTGGGAAGAGTTTTAAATGAAGATTGTGATAAAATGTCATATTGTAGAATGGTAGGAAGAACAAGACTAAAAGATACTGATATTAAAGTTTTAATGCAAAGGATAGGATACACTTTCGAACCAAATGAGGAGATATGTTTTCACCATGAAAAAAGCCTATATTTCTAGATATGAAACACTTCAAAAATACTGTTGTGATCAATTTAATGTCCACAAGAAAAAAATTATCAAGGGATTGTGTAAAGTTAAAATATCAATAGCAAATCAACTTAAGATCAAACCTGGTCAAAAAGTTTTTACTAACTGTATGAATGAGTTCAAAGTTGAAAAAATTACAGAAAGTAGTCAAGATGAAGCTGCTGAAGAAGATTTGAGTTGTTCAAACATTGATAAGACAATTCTTAATAAGAGTGTGTCTTTATAGGAAATATCTCCACTGAAAAATGTAAGAAGACGCGAAAAATTAGGATATGGAAAGCAAAAAGCTAAAAAATTTGCAACAAGTATGACAAACCTAGTAGTGTCAGCATTGGATATAGACCCAAAAGATAAAGTGTCAGAAAAAGAGCAAAAATGTATAAACTGTAATGATTTAGACAAACTGTTAGATGCAATAAAAAATAAAATGAAAATAAGTTTGAAGGAAGAAAAAGTTCAACTACTAATACTAACTTCTGATAGTTGGTCAATTGAAAAAACTTGCAAAACATTTTCAGAACATCTTTAAAAAAGCTTGAAAGTTGAAAAAATGAAAAAGGAATACTTGCTAAACCTGAGGCTAAAATAGGACAGCCTTAGGAAGATATTGTTAAACAAAAAGTCATTGAAATTTATGAACCCAAAGAGTTCACAATGTCCAGGAAAAAAAGACTTTGTTTCTGTGCAAGTAATGTAAAAGTTCATAAACAAAAACATTTAATATTAGTTCAATTAAAGGAACTTTATCTTGAGTTTAAGAAGTTATACCCTAAACACAAAGTTGGATTCAGCAAGCTCTGTGAACTAAGGCCAAAGTGGTGTATTACAGTTGACAGTAGTGGAAGTAGCTCAGTTTGCGTATGTTTTCATCAACAAAAAACTAAGTTGATGTGTATTGCTTTTCCAAAGGCCCATTTAATATATTACAAAGATTTGATGAAAGTATGAGTTTGTAATATATATAGTCGAAGCTGCATATTCCATCTATGTTCCAATTCCCCTGGTAAAGTAAATTTAAATAAACTTACTTGGAAAATGTGTTTGAAAATAATGATTTTGATTTTGATGATCATATCATATACAAATAATGGGTGTCCAAACAAGCATTATTGAGTTTATTGAAACTCTAAGTGAAACTTTGTATGATCTTTGTCACCACCACTTTATCAAAGAAGCACAATCCTCCTACTTATCAGAGGCAAAAATAACATTAAATCAACACATGCACCATCTTGAAGATCACAATATAAATACTGAGCACCACATCTTTGCTACATCCCATGGCAAAAGTCTATGTGATGGAATAGGAAGAACTATAAAAAGAGAAGCAGCAAAAGCGAGTCTACGAGCAGCAAATGCAAACTAGATTCCCACACAAAATGAACTGTTTACATGGGCTGAAAAAAACATTAAAGGTGTTAAATTATTTTACATTTCAAGTGATAATATCAATAATCATGAAACTTATTTTAACCTAAAGAAACGATATGAAAAGAGGAGAACAGTCCCAGGCTTAAGAAGCTATCACAGTTTTTACCAGGTGGAGAGAAATTATTTTTACGGAGAATATCTAGTGATACTGTCAATAAAACCCATTTGCTGAATAATATTAACTTGGCAAAAAAAGATCCTTCAAACCTGGTAAATACATTGCATGCTTTTACAATGATGAATGGTACATAGGACTTGTACTTGAGATTTGTAATGAAAACCAAGATGTTAATGTAAAATTCATACATAGAAACAAGCTCAACTTAGTTTCTCCGCGCAGCGGCCTTGCTCGGCAAGGTTCATGTTTCGGAGTTATAGGGTTGAGAGAGGGTTGCACCACGAATAACAACTAAAAAAAAAAAAAAAAATGAGTAGCCTCCTCGACTGTAGTGGCCCCCCTCGGGCCTTGGGGAGGTGAATAATCTAAAAAAAAAAAAAGTTAAATTTAAAATGGACTAATGATGCACAATCAAGTCAATGTTGGGTTCAATTTGACAAAGTTATATGTCAAATAAGCGCCTCATCCAGTAAGGATAGAAGTACTAGTGACTACAAACTTGCTAATAATGATTACAAAACTATTATGAGTTAATTAAACCAGATATAAAGAAACTAGTGTATTTGTGTTTCATGTGTATATACACTTCTTCTTTCAACATTTTTTATTTTTTTGAAATATAATATAACTTGCGCTAATAGGTATCTTTTTAAACTAAAAAAACATTGCACTCAAAATGCTAAAATCATGTCATAAGATAGAGTATAGGTCTTTAATTTTTTTTTGGTGATTGTCTATATATAGAACTTTGCCAGTAAAATGTTTCACAATTTATTTTAACTGTCTACGCTACTTTCTATGCCTATAAAGTTAATGTAATTTATCGTATTTTTTAAAAAAAGTGAAATTTTAACAGGCTGCTGCAAGTGCTAAAATAACTTTTAACACACAACTTTAATTTTTTCCACAAGTGGTTACTCTAAGTACACAAAAGTAACAAAAAATTGGCACAGCTTGTCTGTTGGTATTGGACTGTAGCACATTAAAGTTTCCAAACTTTTTTCTAATATTGTGTTATTTAGCAACTTTGAGGTACAAGAACTCCAAAACTGTTTAAAATCAGTCAAAAACGCTTACAAAAATAAATAATTTGGGTGAAAAATTATTACCCTAAAATATTTCAGGTGATCATCTATTTTATTTAAAAAGTTATGATCTGGTAAAAATCAAAAAAATCTATTGTAAGCTCCAGATACTCAAATTTTTCCGATTTTGGTCAAAATTAATTCAATTATAACTTTTGAACGGTTTGGTCAATCAAGCTGAAATTTTCAGGATTGTGTTTTTTTCATAAAAGCTGTGGGTGGTCAAAATATGAAGCAAATTTGAGGTGGTACCCTGGGGCACTTTTAAAAAACTAGGTGATTTCATATGGAATAACCCAAATGAATTTGAATACCTTTAGAGTCTAGATGAGGTCCATCATGATCATGAGGTAGGATCAATCCCGCCAACTCTTTACTCAGTGGGGCCATCCTTCATTCGGTTCAATTGAAAGCACTCCATACTGGCGCATTCGTCATGATAAGATATCCAAATTATTTGTAAGGAAATGATGAATTGCTGTAAACAAAATAGATATTTAAATTAGAAGAAACATAACTGTATTGATAGATCGCATTAAAAAATTTGAAAAAGAAGGCTATACCAGTTTCGATGACTTTAGCGTATCGTAGATTTTCATCTGGTCCATCATCAACACTTAAGACAACCACTGGCTTGACCAACTTAGTCAAAGGATCTTTTGTGATAGAATAAAACTCTGGCAGAGTCAAAAGTTGTTCAAATTCCAATCCGTGAGCATACGCTGTTGATGATGAATGCCTACCAGATCGAATAGCAACATAAGTGGGACCGAAATAGGAAACTGTGTCAGATTTTCCAAGCCCATCTGGTTTGATTGCAATGCCTGCATAGACGGACGGGATGAATTTGTGCTATGCAGCAATAACCCAATCATGATCAGGAAGAGAAACTTGATATTCCATATGCATCATTATATGAGCTTGTTTGTTAGCCGCGGTGATTCCAATAGGGATCCGAGCGTTATCATCTTGACTTATAAAGCACACATCCTTGGGGCCCAAAAAAGAGCAACTTCTTCCACATTCTTTATAGTTGCTGTACAAAATGGACCATCCATGTGACTTGAATGGAGGTCATTTTGAGCCCTCATCAACTTAACTGGAACTGTGTGAACGTGTCTCTTTCCTTCAAAGAAAAGAGACACGTTCACACGTGTCTCTTTTCTTCGAAGGAAAGAGACACGTGAGATATTTTGCTGCCAAAACTCATTTGCAGCAAACGAGTTTTGGCAGCAAATGAGTTTTGGCAGCAAAATATATATATAAAGCACTTCTGCTAAGATTGTAACCTCTCTTTTCGAGCTCAGCACCAAGCTCACCCAACGATTTGAGGCTCTTTAAAAGTAATTAAAAAATAATCAGTAAAAAGTCAGAGGATGAAAAGTTATATTGAGACCTAATCTAGTCCATTAAAATTATTTATTATCTAAAGTTGTACTCTCATCCTATACACTTCAGATTGTCCTTTCTCGTGGGCAGCAGATCCATGTTCAGTAAGTTGAATAATGACACGCAATATCTCAGATAGTTCTATCTCAATAGTAGGGCGACCGATTCCATCACATACTTTAAGAGCTTTTTTCACTTATGGGTGGTTATCGAACACCTACAGTACCAAATAAGTATACAAGTAATTAATGTTCATTTTTTACAATATTGTTATTGTAACTTATTATTATATGATGCGATAAATATTACCTGATTCATGACAGTTTTCTTTTCAGCCCTTGATTTTTGTTAATTTTGCCAAACAACGTCAGAGAGGCATCTGACGTGGATTTGCCAATCCACGTCAGATGCCTCTCTGACGTTGATACCATGTCAGAGAGGCATCTGACGTGGTATCAACGACATCTAATGGCTCAATAAATGGATCTAAAAAAAGCTGGAACTCTAAAGAGGAAGAACTGGCATGGTAAGGAACAGATTGCTTGGTTGTTTGATGGGCCCAAAATAACATTGAAGAACCTTTTTATTTCAAGACCATTGAGGTATACTTTTGGATCAAAGTCTTTACTTGAACCTCCAAATCTTGCTTTTCCTTGATCTGATTCCATATTTTATGGACTTTTTTTTGACTATCGGGTTTTTTCTCAAACGGATGAGCATTATTGTAAGATTTTATAAGCGAATTTAGAAGACTATTTTTATCCATCTTTTAACATACAGACAACAATGATCTTTGACACTTTTGCCACACATTGAAAAAATAATAAAAAATATGCTTTATGTAATGATTGCTGCACAACCAATTCCCTTTGGACAATCATTTGTAATTTGCTTTAGACAATCATTATTAATTGCTACACAAGCAATTCCCTTCGGAAAAATATTTGTAAAACTCTATTTAAAAATCATAAATGATATCAACACTAAGTCCTTGGGGACGAATTTTGCAAAAAGAATTAGCACGAAAACCTGTAGCTATCAACTAATGATATAAATGATAGGAGAAACTACCAAGGGTTGAGCAATATATATTTAATTATAATATATTCAATATATTTATATATACAAAAATAAAATTTAAACAAATATCAACACAAATTTTTTTCCTATATTACGATAAATAAAAGCTTAACATTCCCTTACATTAACTTCATAAAAACACATGTTTAGATAAAAAAAATTATATAAAGTGATGTCCTTATCTAATGACTCCCTCCCCCCCTCCCTATTTGTATGGCGTCCTTTATGGATGGCCCCTTATTACAAAAAGCTATCAAAATAACATACAAATCAATTAATTCACAAATATAGTATAAGAAAGCAATTAAATTTGTTATACAAAAATATTACAAAAAATGTATTTGTAAACAAACCAATGCGTACACAAGCGTACACAAGCAATATTAAAATGTTTTTATTATTTAATCAATCGAAAACACTTTTATATATATAATTCAATATTTTTTATTATATTCGCAATCAAACAGATAAAGATTGCAAGATCAATTAGGGTTTGGTTGCGATTATAACCACAAACAAGTTTTCTAAAGATACTTGTAGGAATTATAAATGATAATGATGATGATGATAAGAGTTGCAAAAAAACATGTTTTTTAAGTCAAAAAAACATGTTTTTTGGCATTTTTATATATATATGAAGATATAGATAAATATATATATATATATATATATATATATATATATATATATATATATATATATATATATATATATATATATATATACATTTTTAGATATAGATAAATATATATAATTATACAGTTTTAAAACGCATTCTATAAAAAAGAGTGCTCGATGTTCTCCAGAACAGAGAAAAAATAAATTTGTAGAAAATAACATAACAAAAATTTTTCATTTAACACTGTGTTTCATCAATAAAGATTTATGATGTGTATTTATTGATGAAACAGTGTTAAATGAAAAATTTTTGTTAAGTGATTTTCTTCTAATTTATATATAAACATATAATATATAAAACGAAAAAAAACACATACTGAAACTTTTTAGTCCCTGAGTAATAAGATTAATATATATACTAAGGAAGTAATCCACTGTTATTCAGGGTGGTAACCCTCCTACAAAAGACATCAAGAGGTAATCCACTTTTATTCAGCGTGGTATCCCTCTTATATATTTATAAAAAATATATATATAAAAATAAATAAATATGGAGTTCAACTATGAATGCTTAAAAGAGCCAAATTGGCCAACAATTCCTAGTGCATCTGCTGAAGTTACCAAAAATATGCACAAATGGTGTGCCAAAATATCATATATCGTTTCTGACCTTTTAAAATGACTTTAAATTCTTGAAGATGAAAAGATAAATGACTCAATAGCAACATCAAATAAACCAACAACAATATTCACATATGCACAAGCAACATCAATTCAGCAAAATCAATCAAAACCAAAAGAAACTGAAGTGGCAAAAATTACAAACGAATTTAATAATAAAAAAAGAATTGAAAACAACATCATTATAAGTGGGGTAGCTGATCAAACTACTTTAGACAAACAAATTAATGAAGAAAATGATAAAAAAAACCATGGAAACCTTACTAAAAGCAATAAAACCAGATTTTTCAATAACAAATACAAAAAGAATAATTTGACTAACTAAAAATACTAAAAGACCAGAAGGACCACCTAACCTCATCTTAGTTGAATTGGAGAAAAAGAACCTCAAAATTTTTGAATTCAAAATTCCAAAAAGTTAAATGATAATACCAACTTCAAAAATATCTTTATTAACAAAGACAAAACTGCAAACGAGAGATTGTTTGACAGTGAACTCAGAAAAGTTAGTAATACTAGAAACGCAGCACTTGCTCATGAAGTTAAGGGAACAAATGGGAGGCAATGATACAATGTGCACAATGGTAAAAAAGATTATTGGGGTATACGATCAGGTAAACTCAAATGGATTGAAATCAAATCAGCATAATTTACATATAAAAATTAAAAGATCCTCTACATTAAACTTGGGTATACAAAATGTTCAATCTGCTATAAAAAAATCTGCTATTATTCATGATATAGTGCAAAGTCATTCTGTAGATATTTTTTTACTCACTGAAACTTGGATAAAGTCAGATGACCCTACTGCAATTCAAAAAGATATGGCCCCAACAGGCTTTAAAGCAATTCAGTACTGTCGATCAGATCATCGTGGAGGAGGTGTTGCAATAATATACCGGGATAACTTAAATATCAAACCACTCTCGTTTTTGTCTACCTGCCTGTCTTATGAACATACATCTGCCAAATTAAATCTGGCAAATAATATCTACAATATTATTGCTATTTACCGATCAAATCCAATCATTCCAACAAGTATTTTCTTTTTTGAATTATCTGATCTCCTAGAAGAACTTCAAACATTATCTGGAGAAATACTTCTGTGTGGTGACTTTAACTGCCTAGGTACAACTCCAACAACCTGCAATCCAAGACTTGCTGAGATCTAGAGACCTACAACATGATACAAAGAGTTCAATCTCCAACCCGCATATCATCTACTACCGGTATAGCCAACTTGCTTGATCTAGTAATAAATCAACATGATGAAATTTCACTCAACAATATTCAAGTAACTGATGAGGGTATTTCAGATCACTATATGATTTGGGTTGCACTTTATTATCAATCTCCAAATAGTAAAACTGTTTGGTTTTCAAAACGAAACTTTAGAAAACTAAACTTGTCATGCTTTATAAAAGAATTGCAAGTAATGCCATGTTGCTTATCACCTGAAAACAATGTGGATGCTGAACAAATAAGAGCAAATATAACAACTGTTCTCGATCATTTAGCACCCATTTGGAAATATTCAATCGACCTGGTAAACATGATGATAAATGGTTATCTTCAGATGCCAAGAATAAAAAAATCAGACGTCGTAAACTGGAGCATTGTTATAAAAAAACTGGAAACTTATCAGATAAAAAACTATATCGAATTGCATGACTCATGCATCAGCAGCAATTCATAAATCCAGATGTAATCACTATAAGGCAAAACTAAATTCAGCATATGGTAATCAGAAAGAAACATGGAATATTGCCAAGAAATTACTACATTCAAATAGTTCTAAAACTAAAAACACAATACCAGAAGCAAAATGCAATATAATAAGTCAATATTTCATACACAAACTTGAAAGTATAAAAAATACTATCCAGGAAAGGCTTGCACAAAACCCAAAATCTAAATTCATCTCAGAGTTATATTCCCCCTAAAATATTTTAACAACATTTGGTACAGTCACACCTACAGATGTGTCAAAAATAATCAAAGCTCTCAAACCTAAGACATCCTCACTTGATATTATTCCAACATACATCCTTAAATCTTGTTCAGAACTTTTCAGCCCAATTATAGCTCACCATGCTGACCTCTCATTCAAATCTGGAATTTTCCCAGTCTCATATAAAGTTGCTCAAATAACACCAATTCCCAAAAAATCAGGACTAGCAGAATTTGACTTATCAAATCTACGCCCAATATCTAATCTCAATAAAATTTCCGAAATTCTGGAAAAGCTTGCATTATCTCATCTTCTTCCACACGTAACTTCATCTATTAACTTCAATCCTTTACAATCTGGTTTTAGATCGAATCACGAATGACATCCTGCTAAACATTGATGATGCTTTGAACACTATTCTCTTATCTCTGGACATATCTTCAGCATTTGATACAATTGATCGCAGCCTGTTGATTTCCCGTATTAAAGATGAATTTGGTGTCACAGATATTGCACTAAAATGGCTGACATCATACTTGCGCTCTCGAAAAACATTTGTTTCTATTGGATCAACAAAATCTAGACTAATAGCAAGTTCAACAGGAGTACCACAGGGTAGTGTATTAGGCCCATTTCTATTTTCCATGTTTGTTTCACCTATATATCGTATTATAGCTAAACTCGGTACCAATCATCATCAATATGCTGATGATACCCAATTTTATACTGTCATCAACCCAGGCATAGATAGCATTAATGAAATCAATGTGTGTGCTGATGCAGTAACAACGTGGTTTCTAGAAAATCGACTTCTGCTCAACCCAAATAAAACAGAAGCTGTTTTATTTGGATCTAGAAAACAAATTAGCAAGCATAAAAACGATTCAAAAATTGTTATTTCTGGAACAACACTAACTACAATAAATTCAGTAAATATCCTTGGTGTCACCTTAGATTCATCGCTCTCTATAGACAAGCACATAAACAACACTATTAAATCCTGCAATTACCATATTCGTGCACTTCGCCACATTCGTCCATGTCTGACTAAAGAAGCTGCAAACACAATTGCATGTGGCCTTGTTAACTCTCAGCTTGACTATTGTAACAGTCTTTTATCTGGTACTTATCAAAAAAATATTAAAAAACTCCAACGAATTCAAAATAGCTTATCTCGAATCATTTTCCATTCTCCTATTCATTTAAATTCAGAAATATTGCTGAAATCTCTTCATTGGTTACCAATAAATCAAAGAATAATCTATAAGATATCAGTTATCACATATAAAATTTTATTATCTAAATCTCCTGCATATTTATTTGAACTCCTAGAAGTCCGAACTTCAAAACAAAACATTAGTTCATTAGACAGTTGTCAACTTACACGTCATCAACAAAAAACTTCTCTGGGCTCAAATTCTTTTTGTATAACTACACCTCAAATTTGGAATGGTTTATCTATGAACACGCGAAACTCAACCTCTTTAGAATTATTTAAAAAAAGACTAAAATATGAACTTTTTATAAACGCTTTTTCAAACTCATTGCCAACTTGTTTTAGTGCTTCTGAATTACTTCATCACTATTGTGATTGTTGTAAATAATGGCACTTTAATCTCTAATTATTATTATTATTATTATTATTTTATATATATATATATATATGTATATATAAATTATATATATAAAATATATATACATAAAATATATATATATAAAATATATATATATATATATATCAGGCCTTGTTAAGAAGCGCTACGCAGCTCGCATTTTGCTTGCGAAAAGGCGGTTTGCCTACGGGTTCAGCAGTTTTGCGCTACGCAAAAACTTATATCTTTTAGAATATTTAAATTATCTTTTGATTATTGTTAAGGTGACGTTTATTCAGAAGAAATAAAGTCGTAAGTAAAAGCATTTAACCGCAATTGTAAAATAATAGATTTTTTTGTTAAAGAAACAGTTTGTTTCATAACTTTTTTTTTGTTATTAAAAATTAGTTAAAAAAAAAAAGTGTTTTAAGTTTTATCTTAAGGAATTAAATATATAAATTCCTTTTAAATATAAAAATTATTTTTAGTCATAATAAGTTTAAAAAATGCACGATTTATTTTGATGTAAATATTTTATTAATAAGATATTTTGTTTATTGTTAATTCCATAACGTAAAGTTTTAATGACGTTCATTTAATTTATGAAAATAAATTATGATCACGAATATGTTATCGGTAACTTATAAATAACAAAAAAAAAATTTATTGTTCAAAAACATTATTAAAAAGAGTTCACAAATTAAATAAGAAAAAATGTATTAACAGTTAATAAAATAAGCAAAAACCAAATATAAAATCATAAGAAAATAAACAAATATTTTACGTTTCATGAAAAAAATATTTTTTTCAAAATAAAATTTAGTTCATATTTGAAAAAAATAATAAAAATGATTTTTTTAATAAGAACTTAAATTTTATTTGCAACTTTTGTTATAGTGAGAAAAAACAAACTGTTTGTATGATTTTTAACGCGTTAATAAAATAACTTTAATTACAATGCGGTACTTGAAAAGACGCTAGTGACGCAATATAACTTCTAACGATGCAAAATATATTAACGATGCAAAATATATTGCTTTATTAACGATGCAAAAAATATTTGCTGAGTTGAGTTACTTAGAAATGCGTTACGCGTTTTCGCTACGCAGCGAAATCTCGTAACAAGGCCTGATATATAATATATATATATATATATATATATATATATATATATATATAAAGCTTTTGAGAAAGATTGGTATACTGGTCTTCTCCATAAGCTTACTTCATATAATTTATCTATGAAAGTTTTTGAGATTATGAAATCATTTCTTTCTAACTGCTTTATTATTATAATCCTCAAAGGCCAACAATTTACTTCATTTCCAGTAACTTTTGGGGTACCTCAAGGTTCTACCTTGGTCCTGTTTTGTTTATCTACATTAATGATCTTTCTGACAACCTTACATCTAAAGTAGATCATTTTGCTGATGAATCAACTTTATACTCCTGTCTTGACAAAAAGTCTTCTCTTTTCGATCGCTCAGAACAGACAGCCAATCCTCACTAAGTCCTTTTCTTTACACCTTCTTGGATTATCGCTTACTACTGACCTTTCATGTAAACCATGTATACAATCGATTGCTAAATTAGCATCCACTAAGGTTGCTTCTCTTCATCGTGGTCACCATTTTCTTACCCTGATTCCATTCTCTACTTCTACAAATCTTTTATTTGCTCCTATATAGATTGCTGTTGTCATATTTGGGCTAGTCCTTCTAATGATGGTCTTACTTTTTTAGACAAGGTCCAAAAATGCATTGTAAACATAGTTGGACCTGCTAGTTTGGACCTCATGCAACCTACAACTCTTTAAGTCTTCTGTCAACCGTTTGCTTGCTCTACAACTCTATTTTTTCTTTCCTAGTAACTCCCTAATTAGTAGTGGTTGCTTGCAGCCTTGTTCGGAGTGAATCGGAATAAAAAAAAAAAATATTTATATATATATATATATATATCAAATATTAAATGTAATTAAATATAATAAACATAAATAAACAATGTTGATCATGTCAATATATAACACTAAAACCAAATAAGTTAAAATTGAGGAAGATTAAGTTAACTAAGAAGTTTTTATACAGAACTGCTCCAACCGTGCTAGGCAAACCAAAATAAAAGAGCTTCAGTACTAATTGTAGTACTAATTGTCCTATTCAAATTTGAAACTAAAATATGAGTTAAGATATTGCTATTAAAGTTAAAATAACGAATTGTTAAATATTTTCTAAAAAAAAAAAAAAATTCAAAAAAAGGGCCTCTTTTTTTATAAAAAAAAAAAAAAGATAAAAAAAAAAAACAAGAACCAAAATAACGAATCACATCTCTAATGATGATTAGATTAATTATTTACATTTTATACACAATATATAAATATTATATATTACTTGCAATCAATGGCTTTAAAACTTTATCAACAGGTAATGCTTTTCCAATTGGAGCACTAGTAAAGTCTAAAATATTATACTCAGGGTAACATGATAAAAGATTTGCTACTTTTGTTGTATCAATAACTGATCCACCACCAACTGCAAGAAATGATTCAAATTGATGTTTGCGTGAAAAATCAATTGCTTTTTGGAAACTAAAAGTATAATTAAAAAATTAAATTAAAATTACAAAAAATAACATTAAAATTAAAAAAATTAAAACATAAATTTCAAATATTTTATGATTTTTTTGTATGTTTATATTGTATATTAAGAATTTTATATTGTATGTGTATGTAAAAGTTTATATTGTATGTTAAGAAAGCATTTTAAATTGTGCCAATTTAAAAAGTGGTGTACCACAGGGAAGGGTGCTTCATACCATTAATATTTATAATTTAGGTACATGATCTTCCAGCCTCAAAATGATATCTTGATATCAAATAAAGAAGACTCACAACAATTACAAGAGAAATAAATAATTTTTTACATGGACAGAAATTTGGTTTATGAATATCCATACATTCTGAAAGTGAAAAATTCACAGATTCTCGAAATGACATAGGTGTTAAAACATCATTATCTCAATTAACACACATGTAAAGAAACTTTGGGACGCACAATGGGCTAGTAACAGGACAAAAGTATAAAAGACATTATATAGGTATTAAAGGATTATATAGATAATATAAAATAATTAAAACAGTTTAAGATATAAATAAATATACAAATTATTGAAGTGAAGGCATACAAATTGTTGAAGTAAAGGCATTGGTAAGTTAGAAAAAAAGTGTTATTAAATAATATTTACATTTAATAATTCTCAACATTTAATGTTACTCTATATACTACATGCATTCACTAAAATTGCTAACAACAGTTTTATAACAACTTTAAATATAATTAATATCTTACTTTATAAACTTTGTCTTTAAATGACCAAAATGTTTTTTGCTTTTATGTTTGTTTTAAAAATTTTATAAACCTGTTATTAAATATATTATTTTTTTGTTGATGTTAGCGAAAACAAAATTTTTGGCCATAAAGTCAAGTTTTCACAACACTGGTTATAAATATCATTGATCATTCATCGTCGTATTTTAAAAATCTGGAAAATTGTTTGGGCAAAATATCTTTTAATTTTGCTTTTAGCTGAGTAGTTTCAAATTTTTTTCCCAAACTAGATAAGTTTAAAATTTTAGCAAAACTTGTCTTGCCTAAGTAAATATGACTTATTTTATGTGATACATGTGAAGCTCATATTATGTGATACATGTGAAGCTCATTTTATGTGATACATGTGAAGTTCATTTTATGTGATACATGTGAAGCTTTTATATTATGTGATACATGTGAAGCTCATATTATGTGATACATGTGAAGCTCATTTTATGTGATACATGTGAAGCTCATTTTATGTGATACATGTGAAGTTCATTTTATGTGATACATGTGAAGCTTTTATGTGATACATGAGAAGCTTTTATGTGATACATGTGAAGCTTTTATGTGATACATGTGAAGCTTTTATGTGATACATGTGAAGCTTTTATGTGATACATGTAAAGCTCATCATTCAACTAAGATTAAACTAAGAGAACTAGGTATTATCAAAACTTTCGAATTTTGAAATGTGTGAACGGTGGTAAAATGGGGCATAATGAGATATTCCCCCATTTTACCACAAGTGTTTTTAAATAAATTGTAGACTAACTATATATGACATTTTTATGAAAATAAAATATATAAACTAAACACACATACACACATTGATATATGGTCTGAATGTCACTTAAGGGGGTAATTTTATTATATAGTCATTGATATATGGTCTGAATGTCACTTAAAAGAATTGTTTATTGTTCGGTTAAGAAAATTTATTCAATATTCAGGGGCTAAAATAAGCTCTCTAGTTTTACTGATTTTAGATGAACATAAATCTCACACTAGACAATTGAATTAACACTGTGAGAGAAATTGGTATAATTCTTCTGTGTTTGCCTCCTCATTGTACGCATTAAATGCAGCTCTTGGATTTGGCTTATATGAAGCCACACTTCTCAAAAGCCAAAAGCAAGCAAGTTGTTTGAAATTGAGCTTCCACACAAGCCTATTTTCAAATAGCTGCACTTTTTGGCTCAGCCTACTTGGAAGTCTGCTTTTAGTACCAATCTAAATGTATCTAACATCCATACAATTGCTTCAACAAGCCAATCATCTGATTTTACCAGCATAATGTCCACTTTCCAGTATTTTAACTACTTCTACGAGCAATGTTAATACCTGATCATTCCAAAAGGTTTATCAATTTCCAAGGTTTATCATTCCAATACCAAAACTGCAAAGGAGACAACCAAGACAGAGAGGAAAAACTGCAATCCCGACCTCTTCTCTATATAGAGCTTCGCTATTAGACACCCTGAGTAAAAAAAGGAGAGAAATCCATCAAAAAAACGAAAAAGGCTCAAAATGACAAACAAAAATGGTTATGCATATAAAAAAAATGAAAATACTGAAGTAGATAGACAAAACACTGCATCTAAAAAGAGGAAAATAGTAAAAATTTCAGAGGAAGACACTTCCTGTCTCGACTATTAAGAAAATTACTTAACTAATGTTGAAAGTTAGTTTTCTTATACTGATTGCCACAGCTGGGCGCATTACTTGTGTGCTTGTTTAGTAGAAAAAGATAAAAGGCCAAGCTTTACTTGGCCTTTGTGAACTAAAGTCTTCAACATGTCATTGTTACATTGTATACCCCATTTTGCTCCTAGGATGGGGCAAAACAGTTTTTTTGTAAAGATTTTTAGATGTTTAGCAATTTTTTTTTATTTAATGCTATTTACTTTTTCTTTTGTCAGATAATAGATTGTATTGTATTTTATCAATTAAAAAAAAAAATTGTTTTTATATTAAATATTTTTGCAACTTTTATGATGAATTTCCATAAGTACCCCATTATTCCCCAGTTTCTCTTACATTATTTAAACTACTTTATTTTAGGGAAGAGGATTTAAGTTTTATATTACGTTTTAAAAATTGAAATCAAGTTTCATCTTGTTTAAGAGAATTTAAAAAATATTTTCAAACATTTTTTTAATAAGTTTTCATATTTTTCAAAAGGCATATTTATTTTCTTTATGAATTCTTGTTTATTTGAGTATTTACAAAACTTAATTTTTCGAAAAAAAATACTTTGCTTGTGTAAATGTACAAAAATGTTGGCTTAAAGATATGATGAAATACATTAAAGATACTAATGAATAAAAGATATAATGATACCTTAAAGTATCATTAAAAAATACCTTAAAGCCACTTATGACTAAAAAATACTTCTTTTAAACTTAAAAAGGTTTTTTCTAAACCTTTTTCTATCACAAGCATAAAAAGATTATTAATTAGTGACATTTATCTTATTCATAAGTGATTGTACACTTATCTTGACAATTATCAAAAAAAACTTCAACAAGTGTAAAAAGTGAAGTAAAAAATGAGTGGTTTTACTTTTTCTTTTTCTTACTTTAATTCTCAAAAAGCTTGTAAATTATTCTAATAAAATTCTAAATTAATTCAAATACAATTTATATATATAAATTATTTTTGGTTTCTTAAATACAAATTCGCTAATATTTGTTTCAAGCATAATAAATTTTAATTAAAGATTACCTTTCATCAGTAGGCTCAATGCGAACATCATCAAATACTTGGTAAATCACCCCATGCTTCTCTAAAGATTTTATCGCCTCTTTTACAGCCGGGAGGTTAAGAAGCTTGCAAAAAATTGATTTAATTAAATTTAAAGTTATTTATTTGAACTTTCACAATTGTTTCTGAAATAGTAAAAAAAAATTTGTAAAACACAAATAAAGCTGATAATTTTTTGAAATTATTCATTTGACTTGAGATTATATGTTGCCAACTAATTTGTAAAAATCAATAGATTTATACTTTAAGAAATAACCAACATTTAAATAAAAAATGTTAATGTGTTGACTGTTGAAAAAAAAAATTTAAAAATTGAAAATAATGTTTTGCCTGGTAACAGCTACAATGAAGGCTATATAACATTTTAAGTGGTGAAATATGTCAGTTAAGCGACCCTGTTTTAAAATAGACTCCCAGTATCTCTTAACCTGGCCTCTAGGCCTAGAAAATGCATAATGAAATTCAACAAGTTTTTATTATGTATTGCTGCATATTTTTTCAACTTGATTTAGTAATTAGAACATCACCAGTACAATCGCTCTAAAACACTTTTTAACGACATAATATATCAGCAAAACGATCAATAAGACTCTTACTGTCAATTTTAATTAGCATTTCACTTGTTTATGAAATTATATCTCACATATTAATTACCATTATTGTGTACCATTAATTATTTTGAAGAAAAAAATTAAATTCAATAGCATATTTAAAACAGCCCTGAAAATAAAATAGTTTTTTCAAACTATTAAAACATAAAATATAAAATTATAACATAAACTAAAATAAAGTAGAACAATGATTTAAAATTTTTATTAAATTTCACATTTCACACAAAAATAAAAATAAAAAAATGAAATAAAAAAACAGCTGTTCACATCGTGTTGTATCTTAAATCACTTTATATTTTAAAACTCTACGCACAAACAAAATTTATAAATCAATTTGAGCACTTTCTTTTAAACCAATCAATGTAAGTAAGTCAGGCTGTTTTTTGCAATTAAATGGTAATTATAACATATCTTTTACTTAGGATAACTTTCATAAAATAAAAAAGGTTCTAAATGAAAAAATGGTCTCTCAAAAAATAAAATCATTGACTTAAGAATGGGCTAAACTTTTGTGGTGGCATCCTGCCATTTGCCTATGATGACAGTGGGTAAAGATAGCACTGATTAAAAATCTGAAGTTTTCAAACCTTTTTTATCTTCAAATATTCATCCATACCTCATTTGAACTACTATTAACTTCTTTTCTGGCTTTAATTTGAATGAAATCTATGTAATGTTTTTGTTTCAAGTGTTGTTAGAATAAGCCTTACAAGCAACATGGGTAATATAAAAGCAACAAGGGTATTCCAACCTCCTTTGGTTTCTACATTTAAGGAAATATTTTTAAAAGTTTTCATACAAAAGTTGTAGCAGTTTCACAAGAATTAATTTTAACTTCCATGAGAGATACTGATTGCAATTCAATGTCAATGACACAATGCTTTAATATAATAAATTTACATAGAGCTTAGGCCTAATGCTGTAAACATCTTGAATAGGTGGAATTTTTGTATGTTAAAATTGAGGTAGCAGAATCATTTTCTGAAACGTAACTGAAAAAAAAAATTTGTTTATGTTACTAATGGTGCATGACTTTCTATCAAAACTGGAGTATATCATTTATACAGTATAGCAAATAGACTAAAAAAAATGATTTAATAATTTGTAAATTTTTTCCAGATACACCTGATAAAAAGAGCTTATGGAGAAGACCAGCACACAAGATTTTTTTGCAAGTCTATAATATATCATCACTACTATCTAATGGAAAATAAAAATTTTCTGTTATTACAATACACAAGTAGAATAAGCAATAAAAAATCTGTATTAACTGTCAGAAAGTAAGCTGTTAGATTCAAGAAGAGATATTTAAAGTTTATTATTAAGTAAATAAATAAAAAACATTGTTAAATAACATAGCAATAAACATTGCTAGTTAAGCATTGTTATACTCAAATGAGATATTAAAAGTTTGTCAACTAATTATCCAAAGACTTAGCTAATATAGTTACTAATAAATTACTAATAATAGTAATTAATAATAATAGTTAATACTCAGAGTAATAGATAATATTCAAAGTAATAGATAACACTCAAAGTAATAGATAATATTCAAAGTAATAGATAATATTTAAAGTAATAAATAATACTCATAGTAATAGATAATATTCAATGTAATAGATAATACTCAAAGTAATAGATAATATTCAAAGTAGTAGATAATATTCAAAGACCTTACTAATAATGGTAAGAGCAATTTCTAGTATTTTTAAAAATTAGAGATAACAATTTCCAGGAGTTAGTAAAATAAGATTTAGTTAAGGGTTCTTTAAATAATTTAATACGTATTAAAGGGAGTTCTGTAGAGCACATTTTAAGACAGGAACAGTGACAGAAAAGTTTAAATGAGAAAAAACTTTAGCAACAGAAGCAGAATTGATTAGGATGTCTAATAACGGGTTAATCAGTTGTTCAAACATGTATGGAAAAGTGTAATCATTAGAATTACAGAAAACATTATTTGCAAATCTTTGGTAAAGATAGTTAAATTAAACCTATGCACTATGTATTCTATTGAATATTTTTCATAAGTCTCAAGAACCAAACTTTTGAGAAAGCACATAAAATGATAGAAAGAAGTTTAAAATCTGATTTCAGGACAAATACAAGGAAAAACATTAAACACTAAGAACTTCAGGAAATAAACAAAAAAACATTAGAAAAATAAAATATCAGAAGATTTCAAATAAGCAGGAACTATATATATAAAAATATCAGAAACTAAATGAAATTTAATAAACTATATAAAACATTAGAAACCATACAGATATCCGATATACATACATACATACATACATACATACATACATACATACATACATACATACATACATACATACATACATACATACATACATACATACATACATACATACATACATACATACATACATACATACATACATACATACATACATACATACATACATACATACATACATACATACATACATACATACATACATACATACATACATACATACATACATACATACATACATACATACATACATACATACATACATACATACATACATACATACATACATACATACATACATACATACATACATACATACATACATACATACATACATACATACATACATACATACATACATACATACATACATACATACATACATACATACATACATACATACATACATACATACATACATACATACATACATACATACATACATACATACATACATATATATATATATATATATATATATATATATATATATATATATATATATATATATATATATATATATATATATATATATATATATATATATATACTGATTTTATCAAAAAAATAAAAAGACATTAAGAGAAAGAGAGACAGAAAGAGTTTATCTTTTTATAATTAAAAAAAAAAACTCTTTTATGGATATAACTCTATTATTTTTTTTGTTGCTTGAATTTACTCTTATAGCAATATAACTCTTGCAATGCCTACATTTATATTTATAAGTTTTATTTTGCAAAACATAATAGTTTAAAAAAATAATATTTTATAATAGTTACATTAGCTATATATAACACTGCACAACACATTTTTTGCTTCTTGAACACTGTTAGGTGTTTCTTAAAGATTTTTGGGTGCTGATCACAAATATCACATCAAAATTTACGTATCAGCAACAGTTTGTGCAGCTAGTGTGTGTGTGTGTGTGCATAATTATAGTAAAATACAGTGTCTGTATCAATATAACAGTAAGTAAATGTAATGATATAGCCGTTTTGCTGTCTGGCGATATGTCTCATCAATGTTGTAACAGCCGCGATACATTTTGCTATATCTGTGGCAAATATACATTTGCGTCTCAGAGACGTTCTATAACTGCTCTTGTAAAGAAAGCTTATCATCTGTATTTTGGCTGCAAAATTGGTGACCAAGACAAGGAATGGGCGCCTCACATTTGCTGCACAACATGCGGTGTCAATCTAAGAGCCTGGCTCAGAAGCACTTGTAAGAGTATGTTGTTTGTTTTTCCGATGATCTGACAAGAACAAAAAGACCATATGACGGACTGTTATTTTTGTTTGACTAATATATCTGGTTTCTCTTCCAAAAATAAGAAGTCAATTGAATATCCTAATTTGCCTTCAGCAATGAGACCTGTGACAACAGTCTCCCAATTCCGAAACCACCAGAGGATTGGACCTTAGATGAACCAGATGAAGAAACTCCAGTCCAGGTTACTGACAGTGACATTGACCCAGATTTTGAACCTTGCTCATCAGGTGATCCACATCTAATAACACAGTCAGAAGTGAACGATTTGGTTAGAGATTTGGGTCTGTCAAAAATAAAAGTCAAGTTGCTGGGTTCCAGGCTGCAGGGATGGTGTCTGCTGTCACCAGGTACAAAAATTTCTATGTTCAGAAGCCGGCATCATGATATCACCAAATTTTTTGCTCAAGTTGACAGTCTCTATTTCTGTTGTAACATTGAAGGATTGTTCTCGGCCTTGGGTTGTGATCACATGCCAGAAGAGTGGCGTCTCTTTATTGATTCATCAATGCTAAGCCTGAAAGCTGTTCTGCTACACAATAGCAACGTTTATCCGTCAGTACCTGTTGGCTACGCGGTACACATGAAAGAAACATATGAGAATATGGAACTGTTGCTCAAGCACATCAAGTATAGCAATTACAACTGGAATCTCTGTGGAGATCTGAAAGTTGTTGCTCTGTTACTGGGACTGCAGCTTGGCTATACCAAGTACTGTTGTTTCATCTGTGAATGGGACAGCCGTGCCAAAGAGTCACATTATTGACGACAGAGCTGGCCACTCCGCAAAAAGTTAGTTCCAGGACAGAAAAATGTTGCACACGAACCACTTGTTGAGCCAGCAAAGATATTTTTGCCTCCTCTACACATAAAACTTGGACTCATGATGAATTTTGTGAAAGCACTGAACAAGGAAGGTGAAGGTTTTCGCTATTTAAGACAGATGTTTCCAAGAATAAGTAATGTGAAGATCAAAGAAGGGATTTTTGTTGGTTCCCAGATCAGACATGTTATGAGTGACAAGCGGTTTGAAGAGCTGTTAGTTGGCCAGGAAAAAATGTCTGGAAAGCCTTTAAAGACGTTGTTGACAATTTCCTGGGCAATTACAGAGCGCCAAACTACATTGAAGTCATAGACAAACTTATCCGTGCATACCAGAAAATGAAGTGCAACATGTCACTCAAGGTTCATTTCCTTCACTTGGACTTCTTCCCTGTGAATCTCGGTGCTGTCAGTGATGATCACGGTGAGCGGTTTCACCAGGACATTGCTACAATGGAGAAACAATACCATGGCAACTGGAATCTGTCAATGCTTGCTGACTACTGTTGGACACTGCAACGTGATGCACCAGAAGTTGAATACAAAAGAAAATCAGGAGCAAAACATTTTTAATTCTGTTGAACTAATGGCTCATGCAGAACATAAACGCGATTAAATAGGCAAACATATAAATGTCTATTTCTTAGAGTTCCTATGTGATGCAGTAAAACAAAAACTATATTTGTGCATACCCTATAGGTACCTGTCACAATCACCTAAAACTTTTCAGAAAGCAAGACTTTTTTAAAATTTGTTGTGCAGTGTAATTAAAAGATCGCGTGATATCAAAAAAGTGAAAACAGAAATTTCCTTATAATTTAGAAAGAATTTTGAATAAAGAGATTATTTAAATTTAAAATATTAGATTTGTCTTTTCTCAATTTTTCTTCTTCCTTTTCTATTTTTTACAAAAAATTAAATTCCTTGTAAATATGTTTAACTTATAACATTGCATCATAAATATTCCTAAAGCATAGATTTAACTTTTTTGCCTTAATGCAAGTGAAAACACAACAGTATATATTTTTAAATAAATGGTACTAAGAAGCTTAAATCTTTGTTTGAAACAAAAAAAAGGGCTAGTAAAGTAATTAACTTTAGTTTTTTTCTTTGCAACAAGTAATTTTTTTTTTTTGTTAATAACTTTTTAAAAGTAAAAAATCATTATTTGCAAAGTTGCAATTTTAAGAAATAATGAAAATAATGAAAAAAAATATTAAGATATTTTAATTCATTTATACAAATGTTAAGAAATATATTATATTAAATAACAAATAAGAAAAAATTTGAAACAAAATAGACATTTCACAATATATACATTTAGAAAATAATACTTCTAGATTTGTTTTTCTTAATTAGTAAAATAATTTTGTTTTGCTGTAATTTATTTTATTGCAGTAGTTAAAAAAGTTAATGTCCTTAAGTAAAAAAATAAATAAAGATGATTTTATGACATCAAAATCATGACAAGCTAATGTGCTGAGCCATTTTTTATTTAAAACAAGCCAGGGAACTATATAAAAGATCAGTAGCATAACAAAACAGTAGGAATTAGATAAATGTCAGAAACTAAATAAAATACCAGGAACTATACTATGAGAAAAAAAAACACACACATTCTTCAAGTATGTGGAACATTACTGGTAGCACTGCTACAAGTAATGTCAATGCTAGCAGCATTGACAATAATGACAACTTTTTGCAGCAGTCTTCTGTCTCACAGTCTCCTCCTCTATGCAATGGCGAAGGAAGGTCAAGTGTGTGGGACGGGGGGGGGGGGGCTCAAACAGAAATTAAGGGGTGCTAAGGAAGCCAGAATTGGAATTGGAATAGAAAAAATAGAAATTTTCTAAAAGTTGGGGGGGGGGGGGCTATCTCCTCCTCTTCCCCTATTCCTACGCCAGTGCCTCAATATCTGTCACCAACATCATAAACAGCATCTGATAAGAAATATTCTATACAACAACTTAAATTGATTATGATACACTAATAACAACTAATAAAAAAAAGTAGTTTTACATGAATTAACATGGAAAGCAGTATGTTCTTTACTCAAAGTAAAAATGTATACTGAGTATCCATTTTAAGATACTTTTTTATACATTGTTAGTCATGTTAAACCCAACTTATTTTTGGTTAAGACAAAATTTTACATACTTTAATGCATATTTGACATGCCATTACAAGATTTAGCATTTTGTTTTAAAATTACAATAAGTTGTGCATTCAATTTTGACTACAGTTATAATATTATTGACTTTTTTTTTTTTTTTTTAAACATCTTCGCTTCCAACAAGGTTGAAAGCAGCCACTAATTAAAGTTGGAACTGAAAGAAAAAAGATAAAGATTGTAGAGCAAGATAACTATTGACAGACGACTTAAAGGATTGCAAATTATATGAATCAGGAAAGCAAGATGAAGAAAGCGAATTCCAAAGAGCTGATGTTCGAGGAAAAAAACTAGACGGATAAGCATTTTTGGAGCACTTAGGAACAGTCACAGAAAAAGGATGACACTTAATTGAATGACGAGTAACACGAGAATAAATTTTAGTAGATGGCACAAGAGACGCTAGCTCTTTAAAGCAGTGCCCATTATAGTATTAGTAGAAAAGAAAAAGAGAAGCAACATTACGACGATGTGATAATGGTTGGAGGTTGGCTGCAAGAGCAGGTCTAACTGTGTTTACAATGCGTTTTTGCACCTTGTCTAAAAGAGAAAGGGCATCATTAGAAGAACCGCCCCAGATATGGGAACAGTATTCCATACAAGGCCGGATTTGAGATTTATAGAGATAGAGAATAGAATCCGAAGTAAAACAGTGACAGGTCAATAAAGAGATGAAACCTTAGCAGATGCTAATTTTGCAACCGGTTTGATACATAGTTTCCAAGAAAGATTGAAAGTAAGAGAAGTTCTAAATTATTTCAATAACGATTGGCTGAAAAAAATTGAGTTGGCTGAAAATTGGCTGAAAAAAAAGTTTTACCTGAATTAAAGTTTACCAGCCACTATGAGCCCCATGCTGTAGCAGAAGTGAGATCCTTTTCAAGCTCAAATGCCCCCTCCTAGCAATCAGAGATTGTTGGCTTCTTATCACAACAAGAACAAATGGTAGCATCATCAGCAAACAATGCCACCTTAGATGTGAGAATATCTGGAAGATCGTTAATGTAAATTAAAAAGAGTATAGGGCAAAGGATAGAACCTTGAGGAACCCCTGAAGTTACAGAATAAGAAGAAGAGTGCTGTCCATCGAGTCAACTTTTATACTACGATCGGAAAGAAAGGATTCAATAATCTTAAAGATGTTGCCGGATATACCATAAGAAGAAAGCTTATGGAGATGACCAGCATGCCAAACTTTATCAAAAGCTTTTGAAATGTCAAGAGCGATGGCCTTAACCTCTCCACCTTTATCTAATGCAAGATAAAACCTATCAGTTATTACTGTTAGCAAATCAGATGTAGAACGAGAAGATCGAAATCCGTATTGATGGTCAGAAAGTAAGTTATTAAACTCAAGATGAGAAATTAGGTGTTTGTTAATTAAAGACTCAAAAACCTTGCTTATGATAGAAAGAAGACTTATGGGACGGTAGTTAGACGAATCAGATCGCTCTCCAGATTTTTTGAAGATAGGGATAACAGATGTCGCTTTCCAGCAGGCTGGAAAACAAGACTCTGATAAGCACTTGTTGAATAGTTTTGAGAGTATAGACAACAGCTCCGGAGAACACTTCTGCAAGACAATAACAGGTATGTTGTTCGGACCACAAGCTGTAGAAGAGTCTAGGCAGGAAATCACTTTAGATACAGAAGCTGGAGTGATATGAATGTCAAGCAATGGTTCAACCTGTTTGTTGGCAATATCAGGTAGAACACAACTAGTGGAATCAAGGGATGATATTGTTGAAAAGTTTTTAGCAAACAATTCGGTTTTGTCTTTAGGTGAGGTGACAAAGTCTGAACCATACAAGAGAGGTGGAATTAAAGATTTGCCCTTATTATTGATATTATTAAAGATTCTCCAGAAGTCACAAGAGCCTAATTTTTGAGATGAAATTTGAGATTTCATGACCTGAGAATAGCGGGTTTTGTCGGTAGACACAACCTTTCTACAATTGTTTCTAGCAGTAATAAACAGACATCTGTTTTCTGGAGAATTGTTTTGCTGATAAATATGGAAGTAACGGTTTTAATTGGCAATCGCAGCAGCACAGTGAAAGAAAAACCATGGAGGAGAGTGAGGCTTGACCGAAAATCGTCGAGAGGGAACAAAAGATTCAATGCCAGCCTGAACCCACGAAGTAATGTAAGAAGCACATTTGTTGAAGAAAATCACGAAGAAAATCACGGAAAAAATCCCGGTCAGCTTTACAGTAGTTGTAAAAGGTTGGATAATAGGGGGATTCAGGTGATGAAGAAGAATGAGATATTAGTTTTAGAGAGATCAAACTGTGATCAGAAGTACCTAAGGGTGAATGTGGAGAAACTGAGCACTGACTAGGATCAGAAACAAGACATAAGTCGAGTAGAGAAGGTAAATGATTCGGGTTGTCAGGAAAGCGAGTTGGAAAGTTGACTATTTGAGTTAAGGATTGAGAAAGGCAAAAGTTGTGGGCTTTAATGCCTGCAGAGTCACTGACACTAGAGCCAAGCCATTCAGAGTGGTGAGCATTAAAGTCACCAACAACAACTATATTAGCTTATGTATAAGGAGAGAGGGCTTGGTCAATATGATCAGAAATAACATCAAAAAGAGTGCAGTCTTGAGATGAAGGAGAGCGATATAGAACAAAGAGAAAAGCAATAGAGTGAAGTGGTGCTAAACGAAAGCACATGAAAGAATAGTCTGTGGATTCAAACCTAGTTTCACGACAAATGGGTGAATTCTTACAAATGTAAATGCCCAGGCCAAGCATGTGACTAATGGAGTCTTTACGAATTAAAGGAAGATAACCATCAACACTAAGATCGCAAGATGAGACAGCTGAACTCAAATTAGTCTCACAAAGAGCAAGTAGGTCTGGTGAACATTGCAAGAGATAAGACTCAACAGAAGAAAAGTTACTTCGAAGACCACGAATATTAGTGAATGATAGGTTTAGAGAACTTGGTGATGATGATGGTTTTTTGTGTTTTATAGTTTTTGATACTTTATTCATTTTTAAATTAGATTTAAGAACTTGACTCAAAGCATAGATAGTACTCAGAACACTGTTTAATAGCCCAAGCAATTGCCTAATTACTACTAATAAACCCTAAGCTGTAACAAAGGGCTCCAAATGTGGCCTCCACAATGCACACCAAAAGTACAAACAGGGACACCATCCATGCGCAACATGGCACTGTTAATACTTTGATATTTTTCAGCTGTTGATGGAATCAGCCTCTCTGAGAGCTACCAGAGAGTTCGGGAAACCTGACTACCAGCCGGCCTCAGAACCATAAAACTGAGTTTTAGAGCTGTACCCTCATTAGGAGATAATAGAATGAGTTGCCTAGTCATAAAAACAGAGACACAAGCAAAACCCATGCATTGAGTCAAGAAGATCCAGCATTCAACATCCTAAACTGGAAACAATGGATTAAAAATACATCTGCGCCAGCCTAATAGATGAAGAAGGGGTGCGAGGCTGGTCAACAGATAGAATCTGTTTACCCCTTAAGTTTTTGCCTAAGAGGCCTTCTACAAGACAGCAGCCGGGTGCATTTAACATCTGCCCAAGATGAGTATTTTTATCGAGACAACATCTCTAGCCTTTACTCAACCAAGAGCCCCAAAGCAGGGGGTGTTTTAAGTCGAAGTTGGCACCTCCTAGCCTTTGCCTAAAAAGGCGTATCCTACAAGCAGGACATGAAGCAGATTGTACTGGGTTACATGTTACCAGTAGCAGGATAACCTGATCTGACATAAAAGTTTAGAGCCATTTTTAAATATTGAAATAACTCAAGATAATTTTAAAATATTTGTAACAAACGGTAAAGTTCCATTAAATAGTTTAGAAAGAAACAGTTTTTATTGTACTTAGGGATACTAGCTATTGTCACTAGGACCGCTCTCTGAAAATTAGGCAAAAAAAAATCGGTAATAAATTGACAACAAAGATAGACATAAATTTGATTAAAAATTTATTTAATCTTAGATTTGTTTGCAACTAATTTATCTAGTGTTACTTAATTGCAACACTTAAATAAATAACAAAATTGACTAACAGTTCTGAGAAAAATTGAAAATTACTGAGAGTAAAATGGTTGTCTCGAAATAACCGCAAGAAAAAAAAAAAAAATTCTGAACCAATCAAAATTCAATGATCTTCCTTGTTATCAAACAAATTCTTTATGCACATATGGCCCTACAAGCAAACTATAAGGTACAAGAAATAATAGCTTAATGAAAAGTAGTACTTGAAATAGTATAAGTATAGTAACTATAGTATGTACTAGTACAAGAAATGATAGCCTTATGAAAAATGCATTCTATTAACATACCCCAACTGACAGGAAACTTATTAAACACCCTATTTAGTACTTAAGTAACAATCAATATACAAAAATTTATAGAAAAATTTCCTCTAGGATAAAATAATCTAAGGTACCAGCGGCAAAAATTTACTTAAGATTATCAAAAAGTGTTTTCTGATTATGACTTGAGAAATTGAACCATTGATATATTGACGTGCTCCAAAAGAAACACAAAGTTTTTCGGATCTTTATTTTATTAGAGATTTTGTTTATGTTGAAGGCATTGGCAACTCTACTGAACACATAAAAAATCTACCAACGCTAAAGCTCAATATCATACATAAGTTTTTATAAATGTAGAAATTTAAAATTTCATTAAAATACTTATCTTTTTTACTATAGGTGATTCTCTTTGTTTGTAAAGTTTATTCTGGATCTTCATCAATTTATCACTGAAGATTGCAATATATCAAGAAGATTTACTCCTGGTTTTATAATTTGAGAATAAGTTTTTTAGGACGATAAACTCATATCAGAAAGTTTTTCTGTCCCTAGAACACTTTTCTCAGAAAAAACTGTTTTGATAAAACATGATGGTGTTGAGAAATATTTTGTAATTATCTGTTAACTATTTTAGTTCTAATACTGCTTTTTAATTGCTTTTCTTTTTTAAACTTGTAAAACTACACTTTGGATGGTTTTACTGCATGTATTGGTGATTCAGAGAATATCTATGTTGCACAGATATAGAAGCATTGTTGCAACTAATTTGGGTATGCAATTTAAAAAGAAAATTGAATCCTTAAAAACACAAAATGTGCAAGATTCTTTTAGTAAAAAAACTTTAAAGTAGAAATAGTTGACACATGTAACAGACATTTAGTACTGAACTTTGTTATAAGAGTGATTGCAAGGCTTCCATAATTTTTATTATAAAACAAGAAAGCCTTAAAAGGAATTCTGAAATATAATCTCTTGCTTAAATTATTTATAGTTTTATATAGTTGCATCTAGATATTTGCATTTTAACAAACCAAATCCACAGCAAGTACAACTTATATTTCTATCATAATTGCATGTAGAAAAATATACTCAGAACAGATTGTTAACCATACTTTATCATGACTAAGTTTTTAATGTAAACTTTCGTTTACTCAAACATAACGTTTAGCAGCAAATTGTTCATTACTTCTTACCAAGTATAATGAACTACTGGAAATAGCTTCAGTTTGTTCGCAGATATTTACACATAAACTATAAGTGGATGCATAATTTTTTATAGTTAGCCTGTCGCTAATTATCTGAAATGCCTCATTACCATCAATTGGGATACTGATGTTATTATTTCTATATTCAAACCAATCAACAGAACTTTACTGCTATGAATATGCCACATTAATTTCTGTATGTTAACAAGATTCATAATGAGTTCTACTTCAATAAGGTTTAACATCATTATTTTCTGGTGTGGTCAAATAAAAACTACAGAATTAATCTTGTATGATTGACTGACTTCATTCTCAATATATTGCAATAAACTGAAAACATGTTTACATGATGACCTGTAACCCACAATACACAAACACTCAGAAGTAACAGCATTCTCTGAACCATAAACATATATCCAAACTGCATAAGGATTTTTATATATTCATGTCTGGAACAACATTAGTGTCTTCTTAACAATACCAAATACTATCAACAATGTTATTAAAGGCAACATCTTTAACATGCCAAGAATATTTCAAGTATTTTCCACCTCTGAACACCTTTATTACATTTTTCTTAGCAATATTATTAATGACTTCTAGTCACATTATGAAGATATTGACTTCCAATTTGCCATTTACACTTTAAATTTTCTGGAAACAGAAGACATAAAATACTATCAGCAACTAGCTTACTTATTTGACTGTTATTGATATTAGAATTAGCAGTAGGTAAAAATAGGTTTAAGCTTTTAATTCACTTAGAACTTTATAATTAGTAAGATTGTTTGCTCCCAGGTTAATAATTTTGTTCCCCAGATAGTTTGCTCTCAAAATGCATTGTGACATTGTTAGTTGCTTTGCTTACTGCTTTTCAAAACTTAACTTTTATATCTAACCAAAACAATTAAAAAGGTTTTAAATGCGGCTAATTTCATATGTCAGGAAGAGTATCTGATAAGACATCTAGAAATCACACATGAAGTATATAAACAAAGTAATTTTTGTACTTACATTTTTATCTGTAAACACACCAACACTTTTCACCTTTAAATTTTTGAAATCCTGAAAAAATTATATAAATAAAGATTAAAAAAAAAAAAAGAAAGTTAAAGAAGATAGTTGAAATAACATTTGAAACAACATTATTTTAAATATAAGCACATAGAAGTTGTTTTGAACTCATGTAGAAAAAATACAAACTAATTTTGAGTTTACTATTTATTTATATGATTTTTTTTTACTTTTTATTATAAGAGTATGTATTTAAAAAAAACATTCACGCACTCCTGTTTTTGTTCATTTAAAAAAAAAAATCAAAAATACCATCCCAACTTCTGCTGTAACACCTTTTCCATATCGAATATTTGAACAAGCCATCTTAACAAACAATAAATGCCTAATATTATTAATTATTATTAAAAATAGAATTCAATAAACTTAAAAGTCATCAAAGGATATAAATATTTTTTTTTTTAGGTTATCATTATTATCTAGGAGAAATATTTTAATAAAAAAGTATTTAAATAACTAAAACAAAAAAAATAAGTAACTAGTAGTAATAAAAAAAGTACTTCTACAGCATATTCTTTTAATCCATTTGTGTTGTTTTTACTTGCTAAAATAAATGGTTTAAAAAGTTATTCTAGAAAAAGATTGTAAGTATAAATAATAACTAACTTATAAAGTATAGTATATAAATAAATTTTATTGATTACACTTTTGGGATACTTGGCCAGAATATGCTTGAGAGTGAGCAGGACATTGACATCCTAATGCAGCAGCAGCTTGCATAACATGGATTACAGATTCTCGTGATGCAAGTTTCATTTTTACTAATTTAAAAACTCATAAAACTCATAAATAGAAAAAAACAAATAGTTAATAAAACTAAACTTAATTATAAATAATTAATTCTACAATTATTTTTTTAATTAACATTATATATTTTTTGAATAATAATTCTAAGACACATACTATAAAAAAAATCTTTATCAAATTTATAATTACTTAATAAATTTGCATTTGTTGTTGTTAAACTTGATTGCTCAGATTTTAGACCATTTACAAGTGTCTGTGTTGTCTCAGACAAAAATAAGATTATTGATAAACATAAAAATAAATTAATTATCGTCTATTAAGTACAAACAACATATAATATCTCTTACTGCATTTAATTTCTTAAATAATTTTAAAGATGAGTTTTGTAAGTATTGTTTATTGAGATCATATAAATTAATAACTTTTTATTGAATTTTGAACACATAATCTATCAATATGTAACATAATAATATATTATTTTAAATCTTAATAAGTAGATACTTTAATGTCACACTCAAGCTGCATATAAATTTGAATGTTATACGGTAGCAAAAGTTATTGTTTTTGGAAGAATAAGTAACAAAATAAGAATCGTTTTAAAAAAATATTTAAAATAATTTCATAAACAATCAAACTTTTTTATTACTATTAACAAACATTAGTGCAGTAGTAATGATTCAATCATTTATGTATTTTTGAAATATAATTTTGAAATAATAGTTGGAATAACAATCATTGATTATTACTTCAACTCTATTACTAAAATTAAAACTTGTCTTATAACAATCCTATACAAATCCTAAAAATATCCTTATAACTCTTAAATTTACAAATAGTAACTATTAGCGAATTTGAGAGTTACAGGAAATATTTTATGATTTTACTTAAACATAACATGGAATGTACTTTGATAAAATTTAGCCGGTATTTCAAACACCTTTGGTACCTGTAACTTGCATTGTAACACAAATAACAAAGTGAGTCTGTAAAAATTTTAAATAAACATCTGTGTGTTAAAACAGATTTCTTTGTATTCTTAACAATAAACTAATTAACAATTTTTTTAAGTATACAGAGGCGGTGATCAGAGTTTTAATATAATAGGGAATGATTGACTAACAAGAGAATTTGAGAAACTTTTCATTAAACACACGAATTTTCAACAACAACAAAAATAATTTAATTTTGGCTTTATTGATGTTTTGCAAGTGAATTTTTTTATACATAACATTTTAATTTAATAAAATTTATTTTTTTAACTCGACAATAATACATCTTTTAAGATATTTTTGACGCGATATTTTGATTTTAAATTTTTTGTTTTACATCGCTTTTATTTGTTTTTCCGTACGCTAGAAATTCTTTTCCTAGAAAAAAGTAAAAAATATTATATTTAAAAAAAATGTGGGCTTACACCGTCTAAACGCTACTTTACTTTACTTTCCTAAACGTTAAACGAGAAAAGAAACTAAACGTTACTTTAATTTCCTACAAATTCTTTGTCAGCATTAAAGGTTGATATTTAAATGATGTTTTAGGCAAAGATCTAAAATGTTAGGGTTGGGTAAAGTTAAAACCCAAAATTTTATTTAATAATCTTTTTATTAAAGCAACTTTGAAAAAAAAGTTTCTTTAAAAATTTTTTTTTTTTTGAAAAAAACATTTTTAGTCACAGTAAGACGTGCCATACCTAATGTTTAAGGGATTTTTGTTCCCAGACTCTAATCAAAACAATTTCACCAAAAGCCTCGTTATAAACCAAATGATATATCCCATGGCACAGCGACGTGACAAAAACGTGAATTTCACGTTATTTTGACACGTGACATTTAGGTGACTTTTTGGTCCCCATGAAATGATTAATTCACGTGATTTATGGACGTGTTTTTCACGTTACTTTTGGCACGTGATATTTAGGTAACTTTTTGGTCCCCATGAACTGTCTAAAAGACGTGCTTTTTACGTTAATTTTGGCACGTAATATTTAAGTAATAATTATGCTTTATAAAAACGAAGTGTTTGGATTCGTGTAAAGAAAAAAAACTCATCGTCGAGGAAATATTTAATACGTATTAAATTACATGCTTTTATTAATCAGTATATTAGTTCTTGACATAAACATTTTGAATTTGTAATAAAAGCTGCACTTTTGTTAAAATATCCTTCTTATATCCAATAAGTAATAAGCACAAAGTCATAGATCTGCAACTTACGAAGAGCACGCTTCGATCCACAAAGAGCGCACTTCAAACTTAATCTAACGAATCAGTCGATATATTCTCCCATAAAAGCACGCTTCAAACATAATCTAACGAATCAGTCGATATTTTCTCCTATAAGAGTACGCATCAAACTTTAACTAATGAATCAGATTTATCTGAAAAGAAACGAATAAAATCTTAAATAATAATATGATTATTTAATAATTATCTTAAATCACAAACTTTTAAAACAAATCTTACTTGGTAAGTTGCCAATCATTTTGGCAACAAGATTTTCTAGTTGTTTTCTTTTATCTAAATCATTAAAAAATTTTAAGAAAACAATACTACATACAATGTAGAAAAATAAAAAAAGTCACTTGTCTTCTAATTTTATACTCTTATTGCTAAAAAATAAATAGGGATTTAATAACAAAAGGCATAACAAAAAAGTCGACAGATAAATAAAAAAAAGAAGTACAAAATAAAAAATACAAGTCTAAAAAAATATTGTTTATCTATATATCTATATCTAATATCTGTCTATAGATAAATATATATCTATATATAAAGTTAATAACTGATGCGCGTGATTAGAAAAAGACCTGTACTCACCTTATGTGATAACATCTGATTAAATAATTTGTTTTCTTTGTTTTCCATCTTCTTATATTTGCACTTGTTTCTGCATTAACTTGTTCATACATTAACTCACTAGATGCAAAAGTGACAGCCCACGAAGTTGCTTTAAATGAGTTATCTACAAAGTTTTGAACATTAAATGTAATTTTAGAATGCACACAGAAAAAATATAACAATTTTTAAAAATGTAATAGTTACCACAACCACACAACATTATAGTGGGGATTTTATATCATGATTTTCCTACCCATGGTGAGATTTTCACCTTGAGGCTCCTTTTGCTGTGGAAACATTCACCACGGCTAAGGAGCCTCATCTACCCCTAATTATATATAATATATTAAGTATAAAACTAAAAGTATGTATAGTAAAGTATTGTCAAATTAAGTCACCAATAAATACAGAGTGCTGAAAATTCAACTCAGAATCAAGTTGCATTCTCCAACAAGATATGAACTAAATTAAATTCTTGCTACAGGGTGCGATCACAAAAGAAGACGAAGAGAGAGAAAAGTGAATTTTCTCAAACTTTAAAAGTTAAAAGGTTATTGTGTCTTACGACAGAATGATATTCCTAGGCAATAACATAACAATACCATTGGATCTTCCTAGTCAATAATATTTTATACAGAACTTATCATTTGCCATGTAGTTTAATAAATTTAATATTAAAAAAGTTATAATAACTTATTTATTATTAAATTAATTACATCGACAAATTTGACAGTCTAAAATATTATATAATAGGGTAGAAAAAAAGTATACCTTGTATTAGGGTTTGATCTTTTGCATGTTGCAATATGAGAATTATCTGCCATAACGTTATACAATTTTGAACTAAGCTTTGTAATATATTTATTAAACCTAAATTGATAAAACTTATATATAAAATAATATAATATGTTTAGATAAAATATTATGTGACATTTTATTTTTGTCAAAAATGCATTGCAATGTTATAAGATATCTTATACCCTGATACTTTTTTTATTATTATAAAACTACAATGCAAAATAATTATATTATTATAAAAGTATAATAAAAAGTAATTACAATAATGAATATATAAACTACATATTTCATATAATCATTATATTTAAAAAATTTGAAAAATTGTTTGCGGAAAATATCCTGAAAAAATTCAGAATATTTTCCCCCTAATTTTGCACTCAGCCAAGTTGATGACAATAATATATACTTTAACTTGCATGTATGGAAAACTTTTCGGATATTTAGAAAAAGATAAATTTCAGAAAAATATCCGGTATTTCGTGAATATCCCCAAAAAAATAATCCCTGAAACTAAACTATAAAAAAATAGTAAATAAAATAAAGAATATCTTTCCAAGTTTCTAATCATAGGTTTTTATTGGGAATAAAAAAAGTTCCAAAATACAAAATATTTTGGCAACGTAACTTTCATGCTTCAATCAAGTAAAATTGTAACCTGGACGAGGTCACCTAAAATATACATGATTGAAACGTGAAGAAGGAAACTGGGTAAGAGCATGCATCAAACTTTATCTAATGAATAAGTCGATATTTTCTCCAATAATAGCTAGCGACACCAAATTTAGCTAAAAAGAAACAAATGAAAACTTAAATAATAATATGATTATTAAATAATTATCTTAAATCACATATTTTATATACACAAGTCTTACATGGTGAGTCGCCAACTGTTTTGGCAACAAGATTTTCTGGTGTTGCTATTTCTTTGATCTAAATCATGAAGCAATTTTTAAAAAAGCAATGCTATATTTGAGAGAAACTTGCTTTACATATTGGAAGGTTGTCAACATTGAAAGATAAGTATAATGCAGTTTCAAATACAATAGCATCATAATCAACTTTATGTGGGGAAAACATTGAACAAATCCGCGTTAATACCCTGTTTTATATTGTACATAATAACAATAGTAATAAAAGTCATATAATATATACAATAATAATTTCTTAAATACAATTCAAATATATATATTAATCATATATTATTTAAATAATATAAAAAAATGAAATAATCAAGTATTAACCTTTTTTAACAAGTAACACTTTGGCCGGAATAACAAAAAATCATCTCTTTATATCAATGATCAAAAGTTAAACATAACAGAATCTGAAAGTGATCTTGGAGTAATCTTCTCAAGCAATCTGAAATGGAAAAATCATGTTATAAAATGCGTAGGCAAAGCCAACCAAATGTTGGGTCGGATTAGAAAATGCATCGTTTGCTTAGATATTAGACTGCTGAGAATACTTTATGTTTCTTTTGTGCGGCCACTGTTAGAGTTTGCAGTACAAGTTTGGTCACCGATTCGAAAGGGAGAAATTGAGTTATCAGAAAGAGTCCAACATCGTGCAACTCGATTAATACCATCACTTAAAATAATCAACTATTAGTATCATTTAAATGCTCTTGACTTGACTACCTTGACAAAAAGGAGGCAACGAGGAGATATGATTCAACTTTTTAAATTCTTCAACGGTTTTAACGATTTGGAAACAATCAAAAAAATTAGTATTCAACAAACTCAAACGAGAGGTCACAGCTTTAAATATGTCGAAGAAATCACTAAGCAAGCCTGTCATGAAAACTTTTTATTTAATAGATCGGCTAATTTGTGAAATAGCTTGCCAAGCGAATTGGTTAAAGCACAATCAGTTAACAGTTTTAAAGCAGGTCTTGATTGCTGGATGAGCAGCAATCAAGCAAATCGACTGTCATAGTGTGTTAATACCACACTCACTGGCTGGGATGGTAGTGGTGATATGTGGTGTGCTGTGGTGGCGATGGTGATTTTATTTGATGTGCTCAATTTCATTTGGTCCATGGTGATTGAGTCAAGTGCTACTTTGCTTTCCTGTGGTTTTTGCAATAGTTTGGCAGTTATTGGATTTAGTGTGAGCTTTTTTTTTTGTAGATTTTTTAATTTGTTTGGAAGCTATTTGATTTAGTGTGTGCTTTTGATTTCTTGGTGTAATTTCTAGAGCACGCCTATATGGGGAGCTTGTAAGATCAGCCGCCTGAGTTGTTCGTGATCTTCTTTTTTTGTTTTTTACTTCAAGTGAAACCACTGGCAAAAGAGACAAAGTTGAAACTGAAACATGACATTTTAATTTTTTTTCACTTGATTTATCTGTAGATAGTTTTGTCATCCCATCTATACTTTCAGATGACTGAAGATTGATTGAAGGACCAACATCAGTAAATGAAGAGGCTGTAAAATCAGAATCAGTGAATACATTTATGTCCAAAGGCCACAACCCACTAGCCTGAAATCCTTTCATAGCAATTCTCAATGATGCTGCCTGACTATATGCGTCACCAAATAATTCTGCAACTTGCCAAGTTGTTACTGGTTGTGATATATGTGACCGCATCCATTTTCGCATAGCTTCATCATAGTATGTACCAAGTGGTCCAAAGAACGCAACGTCTAATGGTTGCAGTCTGTGTGTAGTATGGGGAGGTAGTGATACCATACACACTCCAGCATTTCGTGCTAGATATATCGCTGCCAAATTTTTTGAATGTGTAACATGACCATCAAGTATCAACAAAACTTTCGATTGTTTTAAAGGTTTAACAACTTTAATGAAATGATTGAGCCAATCTAAAAAACCTTCATTTGACATCCATCCTTTCTCTTGAGTACTAAATACAGTTCCTGGAGGTGCACCATTTGTTATTTCTGGCTTCATTCTTTTGCGTTTATATATTAACATTGGTGGAACATAAAATCCTGCTGCAGATACACAAACTACAGCTGTTACTGAATTTCCTCGTTCACTACTAGTCATAATTCCAACTTGTTTTTTGCCCTTGCACTAATAATTTTTATCTGACCATCTTGTACTGTTGATAAACTAGTTTCATCCATATTATAAAGTCTGTCTGGAGTTAACTTTTCTTCCATGTATAACTTTGAAAGTAAATTAAAGAAAGATTGCACTCGCTCTTTATTAAAACCTTGTGCACGTGCAATTGATGTTGATTCAGGCCCACGAAGCAACAGTTGTGGGTGCCTTTGCATAAATGCATAATACCACTTTTTTCCTGCCATTCGTGTTTGTTTGTTAAAATTATGTGTGATGTTGTTAGCTTCCGCAATATCAAATGCTAGACGACGAAGATCATCAATCCTTAATCCAAAGTACATTGATTCTAATAATAAACAGTGATCAGCTAGTTCTGTTTCAATTTCATTAGGTAAGGTGGTAAGTCGACCATGAAATTTCACATTTGCAACAGCAACTTTGTTTTTTTCATTTATATGCCTTGACTTGGAAGTTGACTTGAGTTGCTTTGGAATACAAAATTCATAAGCGGCTTCATTTAAGCTGATTTCTCCATGTTTTATTGCTTCAACAGCCTTTTTCAAGTTTTCTACTTTCCATTTTCCATATTTTCGTGGTGTTTGCATCTAAAATAAAAGCAAATTACTATGAAGATACATAAGGAGAGTTTTATAATCTTGATACAGGCTTATTTTTTCATATATTTATTTGTTATTCATATATGATTAAGTTAATTATATACTCATTATATAATCATTATTTTTCATTATTTTTGTTTAGTTAATCATTAACTATATAAATCAAAATCTATAGAAACTATATAAAGTTTGCAACTTTATATATTAACTTCTATATACAGTAAAAAACTTATGCTGGGTATATACTTTATGGTGTCTTACAAGTTTATACCTTAAATAGAAATGTATAACTTTTGTAAAACTTTTACATTTTATTTTTTACTAAAAGATAAAATGATTTGTTAATTAAAGTATACGATGTTTACAATCAACTTTATATCCTTAGACTATGACTAGACTTTAGACTATGAAAAAAATTTTGTGAAAAATCATTTCATACTTTAAAGCAAGACTAAATACCAATTCCAGAAAAGCAACAAATGTCTAACAATAATACTATGTCTCTAAAAGAAATTCGCTTTAAAAAATATTATACAGTCGGACTAATGAAATTTTCTGATAATTCGGACGTCAAGTAGCGTGTTATGAGATGACATCGTTTCAATTACGGCAACTTTTGAAGTTCCATTCTGGGCAACATAGGACCATGGTGTTGTAGCAAAATATTTACATACAAGTAACAACTTACGATATAAGCTCTTAATATCACATAGACTTGAAACCCTTAAAATTTAAAATTTAAAAAAAATTATCATCAAACTCAATATCGTTAAGCTTCTGTAATCGTTTAAATGCAACGATAAAATTAGATCGCAAAAATTTTTTTTTTTAAAAAAAAGTAATTTTATTCACATACGTGCAGTTTTTATGTTTAAATACTAGAAGTTTCAAAAAATAAAGAAAATTATTTTCTCTACAAGAAAAAATATTCATGAAAGTAGAATAAGTTCCAGTTTCTAAATAAAGTTAAGTGTTCCAATTAAGGAGCTGTTCCAATTTCGGCAGCTCTCCCCTATATACACACGTCACGGTGATAAGGAGGCGTAACTTCCAAGTTGCACTTCGAAAATGCACTTCTGTGGTGCTCTGACAAGAGGGGGTGCCTCGGGGCACCTAAATAACAAAAATAAAAACAAAACCTAAGTATTTACTTACAAAAGTTTGGATTAAACAACTTATTAGAAATTTACTTAGTTCGAATACCAAAAGTTTATAAAGTTCATTTTGTCGTTCTTCACTATTTCGTACAAGCTGACGTTCTTGGTTATGCCCTCTCAAAATGTATCTGGCTTTACTATTTGAAAGTTTTGCGGGATAAAAAAACTGACAAGTTCGAGATGCGAGAATTTAAATTACTATTAAAAATTTTACTTTTGTCAGATAGACCGGTAGTTTGTTGCATTTAGTTTATTTCCCCTTTGGAAAATAGGCACTACATTCGATTTTCTCCACGAATCGGAAACTACACCAGTCGCGAACGAGCACTTGTAGATAAGCGAAAGAGGTTTTACAAAGGTAGCTGAACATTTACTAAGGAACCGTGGATGAAAGCCATTGTAGCCGGTTGACTTTCTTTCATCAAGGTGGAAAATGCACTTTTGTATTATATCGATAAAAAATCTTACTGGGTTGATGACACAACTTGCTTCAGTACGACTTTTAAAAACTGGCGTTGGACTTTCGGGCTCCAAAACAAAAATCTATTGAAAATAGTTATTTAAAAATGACAACATATCGCCGATATTGGTTGTGATGTTGCTATTAGCTGTTCCAAGCAATGTAATAGTGTTTCTGACACTCTGTTTCGTACATGTGCATGTTAGTGTTAAGGATTCTTTTTGGACTCCCTGGCGAGTTTCTAGTTGTAGTTGTGCCTGGCAAATTTTACTATTTTGGTAACTTTTGCATGCGGTGCAATGTGATTATAAACCTTTGAATGATTTATCCGATGTTACTTTATTTATAGTTTACCCTCATGGATAATTTTCTGAAATATATATATTGAAAAAAAGTTTTGAAGAAGTTGTTTTTGAAAAAGAAATAACCTTTAAGATTATGTTTGATACAAAATAATTATGGGCAAGTTTCGTATTTGTGAAAACTATATAACGTAACATTAAAAAAAAGGTTTCTGGCAAAATAAAAAAACCCAGATCCAAGATTCATTGTTGTTTTAAAAATCTGATTAAACCGCAATTGCTTGTCAAGATTTAAAAAAATTTTTAAATGAACGCATCATTAGTTGAAATGAGCATCATAATTTAATATTGTAACCTGTTCTAATCAGTCATAGCAAAACGAGTAAATCAAGAACTGACTTATTTTATTTCAAAAAAACATGACATACAAACACTTTTTTAATATTTACGGCGAACTGTTTTCTGATATTTAACAGTAGTTAATGGAAGTGCATTTTCGACTTTTTGCAATCTTTATTCTGTTCTGCTTCATTAGATAGAATAACTCTTTAAAGTTTTATTTTTTTAATGAATTTATTATTATTTTTTTTTAATTTGTAGTATATGTGGCTATCCATTAATTACACCGACAACTTTGGGCGATTTTTACCTCCCCTTCCCCTTGTCAACAATTTGTCAAACTTCCAAAGACTAAAAAATTAATTCAACATTCAATTAAGTCAAGATTTGACTACCCCTCCCTATCTCCTTTCCCTGAAAATCAAATTCAGATGATTAAAAAACAAAAAGATATTTTAAATAGGCCAGTTTACAACAAAAACAAAAATGCTATTAAAAGTAAAATGTTTAGTAAAAAAATTATTCAAATTTTAGCTTATGAATATATTTTAAATAAATATAACCATTTAAAAGTACAAATACTTACTCTGAACAAAAAGTTAATAAAAGCAAAAACTATTGAAAATAAAAATTAGTAAACTTTTAATTTAGGAGCCTATTTCCAGTTTACAACTGCAGAGACTTACTCCAAAAAAAAAAGATTATAGGGTTCACAAAAATGTATTAACCCTCCACATTTAAATAATGAACATATTTCAAATTAATACAACACTTCAATGTGCTAATCCTCCTCACTTTAACTTTAGACCTAATCCCATTTCACAGTTAATTAAGTAGATCGTTAAATAAGTAGACTAATGGAACAACCAAGGCATTTTTTGTTAACCCAGACGAACAAGTTATAAAAAAAACATACGTTCACCGAACTAAAAGCATTTACTTCGTCATGCGAATTGTTTTTATTTTACGGCATTTTAATAGTGATTATTTACTACTTTAATAATATTTAACTCACAACGTATATTCTAGTCGTAATTTATATCTTTATAGTATGACAAGAAACATATTTTTAAGAAAAAGCTTTTTTTTAGGTCGTTCACCTGTATTAATGATATCAAGTAAAATAGTCATCTCACAAGGAAGTTTATTGTATTCCTAAATAATTTAACTGTGCATATTAGCAAAATGTTTCACATTAAATTATTTATCTTTAACTCTTAAACCTGACAATTGTAAAATTTGTAATTGTTACTTGATTCTACGCAGATAAATAGTAAGGAAAGTATTCTGATGTTATCGCAGAATAAAGGAAAGAAGAGAATTTGTTAATTCGTGTCTTGCTTTTTTTGTGTGTGTTAATTTACCTCCTCAAGACCGAAAAAGCCACTACAGTGGAGGAGGCTACTTTAGTTGTTGTTACAACCCTCTCTCAACTCTATAACTTCGAAACACAAACCATGACGAACATGACCGATACGCGGAGAAACAAGTTGAGCGCGGTACTGCCAAGGACGTGGTGGTGATCAAACTCGGCACCTCTCGATTATGAGGCAAGTGCTCTACCACTACACCACTACTGTACTACCGTTGAATAACAACCTAGACGGGTATTGTTCAACAATTTTAGCGGTTATAATGTATGCATAGCACAATAATAGTAAAATGTGATTTAAACTTAGTTTACTACCTCTTACTTTGTGAATGTTTTAAATACAAACGACATCAAAGAAACGACACACTTCATGCTACACCAAAACTTTATCTTGAAAATAAGATCAAATTATCTGTACAAAATACAAATAGCAAAAAAAAAAAACATGGTTTCTAAGTCCTTTTGAAAAAATTTAATTTGTTTGAAACTTGGGTATTTTCGGAAGAAATTTAATTTTTCCACATGGAATTACAAGTCTATATAGATTAGAAACATAATATAACATAAATAGTATCATAAAATTGCAATGAATAAAAAAAAATTAAAATAAAAATACCTGCTTTTGAGGCAGAAGAGTACTTCATAAATCCATTGATCAATATGTCAATAAATTGATTTACATAATGAACTATGTGTGCCAGAAGGATTTGAATTTTATATCATATAAATGTTAAAAATGTTAAAAAAGCCATGGTATGAACATGCCAGAATAGTCTATACTTTCACAATATTCAATAAATAAATTGATCAAATATCTCATTATAATTAAAAATTACATAGCCATATTTTTAAATACTACTTTTGGTGTAGTTGTAATAGCAGCTATAGTTAACTGCAACTTCAACAAATGTATGTAAATAAAGGACTGACTTTAATATCTGTACCTATTAACTATATCCTTATATCGATAACCCTAATTGAATAACTGATGACAGTAAGAAAAAAACAACTAAAAAAAATCACCATGCCAGTAACAAAGTAAAGAACAAGCAATAGTTGACCTAAATTAGCCAATCGTATAACTTTAGACATCTATATGACAAAAATAAAATAAGTAATGAACTTTTTTAAAATTAACTAAAACATAAGGTACATAAACAAGCCAACAATAAAAAACAAAAAAAAACGTATTTATGTATATTGATTGAATTTAGATATTCAAATAAGTCATAAAAACAAAAACAGCAGAAATAAAAGGATACATTCACAACAATGATAGTACTAAAGACACACCTTTTATGACAGTATAACACAGTAAAAAAAGGAAATTTACCATTCTCAATACATTTCAAGTAATTCTACCTCAATGAGGTACGTGCCATGAAAATTTTAAATTAGATAAATTCTTGGTTGTTATATATCATTAGAAAGAGCTTCGATTCAATATTGTAAAAGTGAAAAAATTATCAAAATCGAACAATTCCATAAAAAGTTATGTCGTTTTCAGTACCGATTTTTGGATATATGGATTTGTTGAAGAAAGTGTGGTCAAAAAAATGTTTTTAAGCACTAAAAGTTTAATAACTTTGTCAATTCTTATCCAAATGTTTATAACTTGGTATCAAAAGATAGATGTAATAGTAACCTACAAATTTATATAGGTCCATAGTCACCGGGCGTATCCAAGGGGCTAGAGGGGTAACCAAACGCCACTTTTACCAGCAAAAAATGAAATTTTTATTCATAAAAGATCAATTTTTCAATGAATTTATTAATTTTCATATGCAATAAATTGCTATAATTTCCATGTAGACTACCACCAAATAGGAGAGGTTCATTTTTTGAGTTAGGGTATATGTGGGGTAATGATTTAACACACCCTATTATTAAAAACGATTCATTATAAATATTTTGATTCTTATTAAAAAGGCTTTTTTAAAATCATCACAATAAAATTTATAATTTACAACATTACAACAAACAAAGCTGCACACTCATTGATTCGGGGGAAGGGGGTGTGTCCACACCCCCTCCAACCTAAAAAAACATAAAATACTTTATTTAAAATTTTGTTAAAAAAAAAAAAAAAAAAAAAAGCAATGACTTTAAATAATATATTGAAATACAAAACACAATACACATTACCACCTTACAAGTTGGTGTTTTCATATTTTTTTGTTTTAAAATAATATTTGAATTAATTTGAGTCTTGGCTTTTACTTAATGAATAATATATTAAATTCCAATAATGAAACTAAATATAAATTATTGTTAACAATAGACACGACATGAACGTAAGCCAGAGCCGTCTATCAAAAAAATTGTGAGTTCTACTACTCGCTGTACATTTATTTTGCAAGTTCCACTACTCGCTGTACATTTATTTTGCAAGTTCCACTACTTGCTGTACATTTATTTTCAAGTTCCACTACTCGCTGTACATTTATTTTGCAAGTTCCACTACTCGCTGTACATTTATTTTGCAAGTTCCACTACTCGCTATACATTTATTTTGCAAGTTCCACTACTCGCTGTACATTTATTTTGCAAGTTCCACTACTCGCTGTACATTTATTTTGCAAGTTCCACTACTCGCTATACATTTATTTTGCAAATTCCACTACTCGCTGTACATTTTTTTTGCAAGTTCCACTACTCGTTATACATTTATTTTGCAAGTTCCACTACTCGCTGTACATTTATTTTGCAAGTTCCACTACTCGCTGTACATTTATTTTGCAAGTTCTACTAATTGATATATATTTATTTTGCAGGTTCCACTACTCGCTGTACATTTATTTTGCAAGTTCCTCTACTCGCTGTACATTTATTTTGCAAGTTCCACTACTCGCTGTACATTTATTTTGCAAGTTCCACTACTCGCTGTACATTTATTTTGCAAGTTCCACTACTCGCTGTACATTTATTTTGCAAGTTCCACAACTCGCTGTACATTTATTTTGCAAATTCCACTACTCGCTGTACATTTATTTCGCAAGTTCCACTACTCGCTGTACATTTATTTTGCAAGTTCCACTACTCGCTGTACATTTATTTTGCAAGTTCCACTACTCGCTGTACATTTATTTTGCAAGTTCCACTACTCGCTATACATTTATTTTGCAAATTCCACTACTCGCTATACATTTATTTTGCAAGTTCCACTACTCGCTGTACATTTATTTTGCAAGTTCTACTAATTGATATATATTTATTTTGCAGGTTCCACTACTCGCTGTACATTTATTTTGCAAGTTCTACTAATTGATATATATTTATTTTGCAGGTTCCACTACTCGAGGTACATTAATTTTGGATGCTCCGCTTGTTGAAAATTCGGAATGCTCAAAATATGAAATTGATATGACCCAGATTAGCAATATTTAACCAATTTATGTCTTGCATTCATACTTTGCTAACATACAATTAATATGCTCACATACAGCGATTAATTTGAATTACGAAAACATTAACTCACCTGATACAATATCAGCAACCAACTGTAATTTTTTTTGTGTTTTATTTGTATATATATATATATATACATATATATATATATATATATGCATATATATATATATATATATATATATATATATATATATATATATATATATATATATATATATATATATATATATATATATATATACATACATAAAGATATAGCTATTGTGTTTTATTTGTATATATATATATATATATATATATATATAGATATACATATATATATATGTGTATATATATATATATATATATATATATATATATATATATATATATATATATATATATACACACACACACACAAATAAAACACAATAGCTAAATGCTAAAATTAAATAAACAAAGAACCAAGAAACACAATAAAATTCACCTATTCTCTTATCTCTTTCAGAAATCTTACTTTTTTTGCCAATTTTGTTTTTTCTTTTTGTCATTTCTTTAGGCATTATAATATTAATTCTAAATATCATTTCATTGTTGCATTAAACAAATTTTATCTATGTAATCTTACCTTAAATGTACTTTAAAACTTTATCTAATGAGTAATTAAGTATTTATTGTAAAGTTATATTTTGACAAATATGAATTTACTAAATTTTTGTAAACAATATTAAAGTACACTACAAATATATTGTAATTAGATTAAAATTACACTTTAGAACCTGAAGTATAAATTAAGCCTTTTAATCGAAAATTTTTAAATTTAACTTAAAATTTAAATTAAATTTGAAAGTAAACTGATTAAAGTATGGACAATAATATTAAGTTAATAATATTATTAATATGAAGTTTCCGATAGACCCCCTCTACCATACGAGGCGTAAAATTGCCGAAATTATGTACCTTTTTTGTGCATTGTAGTAATGAATGTGGGCATCCAAATAATGCAATAAAATTTGGCAAGAATATAGAAAATAGATATAAAAACAAACGCAAATAGTTTTAATAGTACGCACTACCTTCCTTCGATAGGAATTTAACAAACGATCGACATCAAAAATTTTGATACTCATTAACTTTATATAAATGTAAGTAGATTCAAAAACAGCAAACACTAACAGAAAGTATAATTATTTCAATTTTTAAAACATATCTAAAGTGATATTAAATTCTAAAAAAAAAGACTAGAAAACACGTTGTTACCACACTTACTTTGAACGGACTTTAAAAAACGTGGAACAGAATTTTGGCACAAAAATCGGTTCCGTAAAACACGGAATTCTACGTACCTAACCTCATGTCATCATCTTTTTATATAATTAAACTTAGCTTGATACTGCTACACAAAGCTGTTGCAGTTCCTTTTAAGAAAAGATCACAATCATTTTCACATGCAACTCTGTGCATTAACAATGGAGCATCATCTTTACTTAAACTATTAAAGTGTGAATCATAAACTGTACACACTTCCAATATGTACAATTTTATGATTCACTCTTCAAACATTCAAAATTCTTTTATGTTTGATGCTACATCAAAACGTATTAGTAAACTTTTAGCTTAAATTATAAAATTTAATTCCTTAACTTTGGATAGACTCAAAAAACACACGCAATTAACTAATTTTTTTTTTTTTAACTTTTTTTTATTTTATTGTAATTCTGTGTTATATTTCGGTGTAGGCGGGAAATAAAATATATAATGTAGATATAAAATGAAATTAATTACAGTAAAAAAATACATTTGAATTAACTCGGACACTGGTAAGTCGGACTTTTCTAACTCGGACGGAATTTCAATTCCTTTTCACATTCTCTATCAACTTACTGTAAAATCATCCGCTTAAGTCGTACCCTGGTTAAGTCGGACCATTCGCTAACTTGTACTGTTTTTTAAGGTTCCTTAGGCAAAAAACTTCACTTAACTAGGACTTTTATTTTGAATTGCATATAAGTGCTTATAATAAAAAAACTTCCAATACTTCATTAAAAATCCCAAACTTTTAACGCTCGAAATTCATATATTTCTGCATCAAATATAATTAAACTTAGCTAAACATTTTCATGGAGATCTTTCGAATCAGTTAAGCTTCGATAAAGTTCTATTTGTTAATAACTGTTAAAAATTCAAAAATATCAATTAAAATTCAAAACTTAGAACGTTCGAAAATTAATTACTTTTGCGTCAAACGTAACGTAACGAACTACATATTCTCACTGATATCTTCGGTTCGGTTATACTTCAATCAAGTTTTATTTACTAAAAATGTTGAAGGTCGCTAAAGAAAGCTATCAAGTAGAACTATAACAGAAAAATACAAAATACTAAATGAACTCGACAAAAAATCATATATATCAAAGAAATATGGCATTCCAAAGCAAACATTATCTGGATGGTCAAAAGAAAAAAACACGATATATTCAGAGGTCGAAAAAAAAAATGATAAAATTTCTGATATTGTTTAAAACAATATCAGGTATTTTATCAATTACTTTTTCAGTGATATTTACATTTTTTTCAGTCATTTGTCTAAAAAATAATGATAAGCATGGAACTCTCATTTCTATTCCATTGCCCATAAACAAATAGATTATCAATCCAATTCTTTTGTTTTAATTTGTTTAAAGTCATTACCACGTTTTGGCTTATTACCACGCACTGCATAAAAAGCAAATAAAGTCCTAAACCATAGCTAATAAAATTTATGCTGATTTTAAAGTTGCTTTTCTTATTTTTCATAGGTGAAAGTCAAGAATACTAATAAAATGACCGCTCCTTAGAGGGAACAACTTTGTCAACAATATTGTCTCGTTATAACTCGCATGATATATTCAATGCAGATGAGTTCGGTTTGAAAAAAAAAGTATGGATTTGAAAGGTGAGAAATGTAGTGGAGACAAGAATTGCAAAATACTTTTTCATCAAACTTAAATAAAAAGCTACTGCCACCTGTCATTCCCTTACTTTTTATTGCCTAAATTCAAATAAAAAGAGAACTAACTACTAACTTTTTAGGAATCAATATTGATGAAAACCTTAGTTGGAAGTATAACATTTATTTGATGTGCAACAAACTTTCTCGAAGTATAGGAGTAATGTAGAAAGCTAGAAATGTTTTAAATAAACGCAGTTGAACGCAATTATATTTCTCTCTAATCTATTGCCATATAAATTATTGCCTCGGGTAATACCAATAAATCTAAACTGCTACCTTTTTATCGTCAGCAGAAGCATGTTGCTCGTCTTGTCAATTATAAAGATCAATTTGCTCATGCCAAACCATTATTATTTTAAATGGAAATTCTTAATATTTATCAGCTGAATATTTTTAATATACTTTGTTTTATGTACAACTGTGAAACCAACGCATCTCCTGTTTCTTTTATAATCTATATAGCTTAAAACATAAAAATAAATATAACTTAAAAAATTATTATCTAATTCGGCAACAATTTTTTCTAACAAATTTTGGAAAGTCATGTATTTCATTTCGAGGAGCTTTTCTCTGGAACAAAATAGCCTTGAAAAATTTTTATTTTTCCCATGAATGGAATTATCTTTCATTCAAGAAAAAACTAAAAGAAATTATTTTATCTTTTGAAGACATTTTTATATTCTTAAATTCTTCTGAAAGTGAATATGAAGCTTATTACATAAGGTAATATATAATCGTTTATCTCATCCATATCTTATGTGTTTATGAAAACGGTTTTTTTTTTAATATTTTTGTATTTATATATAAAAGTATCAAGAATTTCTTTATACCAACTTTATTTATATATTCTTACGAAATTATGTTCTCGCTAATTATTACTACGACATTGTTTTTGTATTTTATACTTCATGTTAATTTAATGTACTTAATATTAACGATCGGCTCTCTATGACAAGTCCTGAACGTCTTCTGCGAGACTCCGCGTTCTTTTTTTTTTGTTTTTATTTTTATACCTGTATATTTTGTTATATTTTTTTATTGTATAACGATTTTTATTTTAACTATCATATGATATAAATTTATTGAATATTTAAGAAAAGAACAAAATAAAAAAATACGACTAACTGGGCTTGCTGCAGCTAACATGTGTGCAGAAAAACTTCCAGTGTTTGTTATTGGGAAATTAAACAAACCCCGCTGCTTTAAAGGAATTAGAAGCACTTCATGTTGTTACCGTGTGCCATTGCCGTTACTTCATGTCGTTACCGTGTGCCGTTGCCGTTACTTCATGCCGTTACCGTGCGCAAAGAAAAAAGCTGGATGACCTCTGAACCATTTGAGGAGTGGGTTAGAGAAAACGACAGAAAGTTTCATTCGTTCACTGAAGTGTAAGGCACCAAACTAATTTAATTAACAAGATCATAAATACTATTGGTAACGGAAAACAAATGCCTTCAATCTCCATACTTGATGCTCTGAAAATGCTTGTTCATTCATGTAACGAAATTTCAGAAACCACTATTATTAACTGTTTCCTCAAAGAAGGATTTAAGAAAGGAGTAGGAGTACCAGACAAAGATAAAGAATACATCCCTACATTAAAAAATTCAATTGATCAGTTATGTCAGCGTGATGAGGATCTTGTTTCGGATGATTTTACTTACGAAGATATATTAACAATTGATGATGACGTTTCGGTTATGGGAGGAGCGATGACAGATAGAGATATTGTTTAAGATATTATTGAGGTAGTTGAGGAAGAAATGCAAGAAGAAGAAGGAAAATAAATGTCGGATGAAACAGTGACAAAGCCAACTACTGGAGAAGTTCGTAAAGCAATTGATACCCTTGCTAATTTTACGGTGTTAACTCAGAGTGGTGAAATTGGAAGAGTAGCTTTGAATGCTTTAAAGCTGTTGGGAAAAGAAGTGTGCGAATCACTGAAACAAACATTAATTTCGGACTTTTTTTGTTTTTAGTATATATTATATATACAAAAATATATACTTTACATTAGATTATACTGTTCTTTATATATCTACATAATATTTATATATCGAAGAACATTCGATGAGTCTCGAAATCTCAATAAGTGAAACATTCACACATCAAAAAGTCCGACTTAACGAGGGCTTTGCTTAATTCGGACAATCGCTAAGTTGGACAAATAATATATATCCCCTCAAACTCCGAGTTAACGGGATTCATTTGTATATATATGAGAAGGTTTTTTAACATTTTCATTATTTGATTTCTTAAATTTAAACTCATTTCTATATTTTATAATGGAATGGATAGAAATAGAAAACTTTGGTGGAAAAATTTCCCAAAATTTACGTATTTGTGTTTTCGTTTTTATTCTCATTATTGATATAAATCAAATGCTAAAACGTTTGATTTATTGTAAACGTTTTGCGCAACTTACACCAATTCTAAGTTCCGCAAGAACTTAGAATTGGTGTAATTTGTGAAATAGATTATAAAAATGTTCAAATTTCGGGAATTAAAGTTTAACTTCTAAGCATAGATTGCCATGATTAAAGTAAGAATACAATTTTAGTAAAAAATTTTACAATTTTAATAAAAATTATCCGATTTTTTAGTATTATAGTCCTCAGTCTTTTATTAGAAAAAAAGTTCCATTAAAATTCATTAACAAACTTGCTTCAGCCGGATCGAAAAAATTAGAAGCTTGTTTAATAAAACCTTAATTGTGTTTATTTATGATGTTTATTTTGCAAATTATTCCTTATACTGCCTGTTATGTTTGGTTTTGAGCGTCTTGGACTTCTTCCAAATAAATTCTGTTTAGTCAAAAAAGGTTTGATTCATATGTTACAACGACTGATATAATTATGAACGAGCCTAATTAAAACAAAAGTGAACTACACGCTTAAAAATAGTGTTGAGCCGTAGGCTACATTATGTCGCGTAGAATACAACATTGAGTGTCGACGCCGGCTACACCAACACTATGTGGCTTTAAAAGCCACACTCAGTGTTGCATTTGTAAGGCCACATAAAATGTAGACTTGAAAGCCACACTTTGTGGCCTTTAATGCGACACTTTAGTAGAAATTTTTGCGACAATTGTTGCATTTAATCAATGGCTATATATTTACGCTCTTTATGCGCGACAAAACTGATATAAAAAACCTCAACATTAGTGTTGCGCTAAATGCAACACTATAGATTATACACTAATCTGTGTTTTTCTAGGCGTTATAAATAATTTGATTTTTTTAAAAAGTATATTTATGCGTGATTTATTCCGTCCATTCAAGTCTTCACGTAGTATGAATATAACCGGGCGCAATTAAATAATTCAAATAAATTAAGTTACTTATATTGAAAAAAAAGTCATACTAAATTACAAGTGTACATCAATTTGGCTTACAAGAAAAACGGAATAATATCACAATAAGATAATAAAAACTAAAATATAAATTTTATTTTAATTCCGAGATATAGTATTTCTTTTAAAAAAAACTCAGTTCAAACTCAAACTCAATACAGTGAATATTAATGTAAGAAGAAGTTGTAAAAGCTTTATATGCAAAAGCGAAGTTTAAACTTTGAAAAATAGATATCGCCGTCAGAGAAGAACCAAGAAGCCGTATGTCAACATTTTATGTTTTTTTTGTCTATTATCAATAAATATTTAGGAGTGTGTGTTCCATAAATATATCACAAAAATAAAATTTTAGGAAATATTTAAATAATTAGTCTAACTTTCTGGCAGAAAGTCTTTGCGAATTAAAATTTAAAAATTTATTTTCTTGGAAACACAAAAGTTAGACATACGGCCCCTTGGTTCTCGGCTGACAATATAACAAAAATAAACGAGAAAGTGTTAAAAATACTTTAAAAAAACATTGTTTAATTTAATGTTAAACTATTGGTAATACTTTCTTTAAAAAAGAATTGACAATAATTCCTTTGCTGCTTATTCCAAGCAAGCTTCCCAGAAATCCACAGAAAAACACAAATAAGTTCATGAGGAAAATTGACATTAAATACATAATAAGAGGCTAGCAGCAACTCAAAAGCAAAACTCATACTCGGTATGGCTTCCAACCGTATAGCTGTGTTATCGACTTTAATAAATAGACTGCCGCAACACTTTAATAAAATTGGTTGAAAAACTTTCTCTTTCTTCAATAACTCAAGGGAGCTTTCAAGACTGAGGTGCACCTAAATGTATAAGTAAAATTTTAAAAATGCAGAAAATACAAAGCTCAAAAAATTAATACTTTTTGATTATAAACCAAATTTAATTAAAAAAATAATGTATAGAAAAAACCTACATCCATTTCTCTATAAAATAAAGCCAGAATTGCATCAGGATCCATTCTCGGATGCTTCTTGCCCTTCTTTGGAGGTGCTTTCAGAAGAAAAGGGAGCGCCTTAAAGGCAAGCAAAGTTGTATCTTCTAAATAAAAATATAAATAATTCAGGGAACAACTCGTATATACTTATAAATTTTTATAGGTAGACAGATTTTAAAAAAAGCTTCTTTTGGATTAGATGGGCATATTAAACTAGGAAATAATAAATGAAACAGGAAGAGAAAAGGAAACTCCACACTTTTGCAGATTGACACAGAGTCATGTTGCAGCAGCTTAGTACTTATGCAGATTGAAAATTATGCTGTAAAAATTCGCATTTAAACTATGAAGTTCTTATTGATTCATTCTCCCCACTTAGAGTAGTAGACATATATATATATATATACCTTCATTATATTCGTCTTCTGATAAAGTATTTTTGAACATATTTGTCATTGACAAATCTCTTGCTAGTAACAAAATGTTTTGTTTGCACGTGTTAAAGCTATCATGCAATGTAATATTACTTGATGCCTCTTCAATGGAATGAAACTCTTGTATAATCTATGAAATGCAAAAAAAATAAAAATTATTCTTAATAACTAATCTAGCTTAATTTATAAAGTAAACAAGATTTACAAATGAACTGCAAAAAGTTAAAAATAACACTCACAGCATCATTCATATCAATGAATCTTGGAAACCGTCTTATAATTGAGGTTATTGATAAGTTGCTTGTTTCCTGAATCCATGCTCTTCTTACCACTCTTGTATCAGCCATCATTTTTAGTAAACTCTCTTTGTTTGAAGTTGTTGGTTGAAGTTCTCGCAACGTTTGTTCAACTTTCTCTGACGAATTTAATAGAACATCATCTCTGACAGAAAGTACATTGATTATATATAAAAAAAAAACTTTTGCTTTATGCATAAATAGAATAATTTAATTAATAAAAGTTATTTGGTAAATAATAACAATATTAAAAAATTTTAACAAATGAAGTATATATAATTAATAAACATTTTTTATTATTTATAATATACAAAAATGATGTATAATAGTAAACTATTTCATGGGTGACAGGAACAATGTTGCAAAATTTTGATTGTCGCAAAGTTTTTCTGTCGTAAATTTGTTTGTCGAAAATATAAAAAAGGAATAGTGTCGCAAATTGTTGCATTATTGATTGTCGAATAACAGAATAAGGAATAATCTCACAAATAAATTTAATGAATAGTTTTGAAAATAAAAAAAGGAATAATGTTGCCAAAGGAGTTTAATGAATAGTGTCGAAAGCAAAAAAAGGTATAGTGTTGCAAATGAGTTTAATGAATAGTGTTTTGAAAACAAAAAAAGGAATAGTGTCGCGAACAAATTTAATGAATTGTGTTAAACAATTCATTAAATTTGTTTGCGACACTAAAACAAAAATAAAAAAATTATAATAACTATAAATGTGTGTTTAGATAATATGTTTGATGTCATACTGAAATAGCCTGCTGCCGGGGACTTCAGTACACACACCAACTATCTAATAGCCTGCTGCCGCGAAGTGGTGCCGCTACAAGACTGAGGTTTGTAGTTTGGTAGCAATCTTTTCTTTAAATATTCTTTGTTTTTTCTTTTTTTCCTGTAAAAGCCGTATGCTATAACCATAAGCAAAACGAGTAAGCACTTGCTGAAATTAACTATTTGCAACACTATCGCCACACTATTCCCTTTTGTTTTGTTTTCGACACTATTCATTAAATTCATTTGCAACACCATTTCTTTTTTTTCTCTCGACACTATTCAATAAATTCATTTGCGACACTATTCCTTTTTTTTGTGCAACATTAGGCTTTTTTAATATATTGGACACTATTCTGAAGTTCATTTTTCGACACTATTCTTGTCACCCTATTTTATTATTAATGAATTAATTTATTTTGTAACTACTATTATATTCACTAACTCACTGAAATAAGTCAATACTTTTAGAATTGCAATATTGCTTTGAATTTTATAAAAACTTTAATCAATTCAACATTTTTATCAACTGACAAAATAAATAAAAAAGTATAGGCGTACAAGTAGTAATTGAAATATATAAAAATTGCTTTTTTTTATAAAAAAATACTTTTTCTTTGAATGACTCCACAATGTTTCTATATTGTCGCAACGGGATCTTCTTTGTCTAATGAACATTTCCAAAAAACCTGTATGTGCTTTAGCATCATAAAAATGTTCCTATGGAATCAAATAAAAACATATTATTCTAATATGTTTGTTGATTTTGCAAAACATTTGGTTGAGTAAGTGATGATATAAAATAATATTTTATTTAAAAATGACAAAAAAATTTCAACTTACAAAACCAGATGATGTTGCATTGTCACGAAGTATAGGGAAAGCAGTGATAAGTGTTTGACACAGTTGCAGTTTTTCTTCTTTAGATGGTCTGTCATTCCTAAAGTATATAGTATACAGTAATACTATAAAAAAATTCAGATCATAGTTTTTTAAAAATAGTCTTTGGAAATGCTTTTATTTTTTGTTTGGGTGATGTCATATATAACAAGAATATATACTTAAATTTGTATGTAAGGAATATTTTAGATATCCTAAAAAACACAGTTCAAAAAAGTATTTGGAATTCTAAAAATATCCAGAAAAAAAAACAACAAAAAAACAAACTGAAACTTACACTTTGCAATTGCTCATAAGATATCTGCCGAGAATCTTAATTAAAAAAATTCTTTCTTTATTGTTTATTTCCTCCATTCTTTTTAGCTTATCAACTAATTCTGCTCCTTTTATCTTTGTCATGGTCATTTTATTAAGTATTGCTTCAATAGGCCAGCCCTACATTATTTGATATATATATATATATATATATATATATATATATATATATATATATATATATATATATATATATATAATTTGTTTTTATATAATATATATTATATTTAACATTATCTACATAAATTTTTTAACAAAGTAAAATAGAGTTACGGAAATTAAAGTAGTAGCTTGTTGTGGTTGCTCTGCTATGATCTTCATTGTAGCATTTATTGGTATTTCAATACTTTTCTCTTTTTATTTTATATCATCTTTTTGTTCGTTAAATGCTGTGTAATCTCATTCATTTATTATCTCATCAGTTCATTATCTCTTATGTCACTTCATTCACACTTTCCTTTTTTGTGTGTTATTTGACTTTTTTTTTAAAGTTCAACGTTAACAACATTATTTAACAATGTTATTTACATTTATGTTAACGACATTATTTAAATTATGTTAACTTTACAGATTACCAGTTATGTTAACACAATTATTTTAGTTAAGTTAACAACATTATTATCAAGTTATAAAAATTATAACATATAACAACATTAATTGTATAAAACAATAATATTAGTCTAATTAAATAAAGTCACATAAGTTAAACTAACTAATATGGTACATTACCGAAGGTCTTACCTAACTTTTGACAACTGAAAATCGATCTTTTCCTCGCTTGACATATTTAATACGATATTGCTAAAGTATTACAAATTAAATATTTCTTTATGAAAAAGTTAACTATGTATGTGTTTAAAATTAACATGCAACATTAAAAGTTACACTTAAATTTTCAGTAAAATTCTAAAAGGCTCATGAAAAAAAACATGTCGCTAAAAACATGATTCTAACCTCTTTTCCGAATAGTTCAATATGAGAATCCAAGAAAGTGCAACATAATGTGTGGCTTTTTTTACGCCTGAAATCAAGTTTTATTTCATAATTACAAGTGTGCCTTTAAAGCGCACAAGTGTAGCCTTGAAGTCCACAATTTGTGTAGCCAAGAAGACGCTACACTAAGTGTCGTGTTTTTTGTCCACACTATTTTTAAGCGTGTACGTAGCTTTTATTAGTCTGAAGAAAAAAAAATTGCAGTTATAAATTAAATGAATGACATTAACAGAAAGATTCAATATCAAAAAGGAACAAACTGCAATATCCACTGCTTATATGTTGTTATACTGTTTTAAAATGTTGACTTTATATGAATTTCAAGTTTTTTTAAATTATGTCATTATCTCTAACTAGATTTATGTAGTTGGTTCCTTTTGGTTGGTTGCGTTCTGTTACATGTCAAATGTTCAAATTAATGTTAATGTTAGAAAAAATGAATTCTGCTTTTGATATAATCGAACCTTCATTATTTCACAAACTAACTTAACGCATTATGTGTAACAGAGTTTATAAGCATTTAGATGTTTAATAAAGTTAGATCTAACTGAAAATAAAAAAAAATGTATTGTAATCAATATGATTTTAAAAAGAAACATTTTACTGACCCTGGACCATGCAACTGTCAAGTAACATTTTTTCAATAAACAATATTACAATAGATATTAAATGGTCAACTTTGGTTCCACTGTCTTATGCAGAAACATGTGAACTATCAAGCCTTTTAGTTGATTGTATTTTGTCTTAAATTTTCGTAAATTGCAGAAACCCGTCAAGTGAAATCACATGGCGGCTTTCTGCAATAAATTTTTTGTATGGATTGTTTTGTTTTCATATTTGAGTATAGATGGTTCTACAAGTAAACTAAAAATTAAGAAAATTTACATTTACAAAACATTAATAGAAGCTAGGGCAGTAAAATGTAGAAAAAAGTAAAAACCTAGATAATACTGCTTTATGTTCAAACCCCACAAACAAAAAGAAAAACAATTGGTACAACATAAAAATCAAAAGTACATTTTATCCAGTTTGAAAGATTGTTTTTTACAAATACATGGTGTTTCTCGAGACCGAGTTACAAGCTTATGCAGCCTACTACTGCGGAGTCAAAAACCTTTCAATACAAGAGGCAAAATTGTGGTGGAAATGAAATTGATGGCAATTTAAGTGTGCTGATCAATGAACACTTTTCAAAATTTGAAGTGCATGATACATTATGGTGCTAGGATAAAGCAATATTTGGATGTATAGTTGTTTCAAATGGACCGTCCTGAGGTGAAAGATTAAGTAAAATGTAGTTCTTATTAGAGGTACTTTAATGAAAAATTCAGTTTATCATTTGGGCAGCCATAATTTGATTATTGCGGATAGTGTGAGAATTTTAAATTAAAACTATGAGACCCTTGTCAAATTGACAATGTTAAACGTGGCTTAGTTGCTGAACTAATTATAAAATTGCACAGAGCACACTAATAATGATAAAGTTGGCACAGAGTCAAGAAGATTCATACAAAACAAAAGAAGATTGAGAACGCTGATGAAAATACCATGGTGCTTTGTTTTAGCTACATGCAAAATTTACCACTTCCAAAAATACCTGTGCAGAAGGTGTTCTATATGCGATAACTGTGGTTTACCCTTTCGTGACAAGTGACCCTTATGGCGGTTTATAAAATTTGTTTCCAAATGACGAGTGACCCGCATGGTGGTTCATAAACAATTTTTAATATTTCAAAATATTTATAGCGATTGAGGTAAACTTTAAATTTATCTTTGAAATGTAAATAAATTCTTAAGTTAATGCTTCAAACCGTTTGTTATTGCATTTATAGATCGCTCAAAACTCATTTTTTAAAAATGAATAAAAATAGTTTAAATTATACTGATATAAATGAGATCCTTGATAATTTTTTCAATAATAGTGGTAGAGGTTTTGATTATTTGATGGTATATTTAGATTTTGATCAAAAATGCGTTTAAGACCAGATGTTCCTTCATTAAAACTCAATATAGCTGTTTTCACTCCAATTTCAAGGGTAGCTTTCTTCACAAACACATTTTGGGACACCTAGACCAAATTACATTATTGATCCCTTCATTGCAGTTTTGTGTTTCTCCATGAACACACTTTTTTAATAATTGGTCATCACTTAAATCATTGAAATCACTTAATATAATATCATGAACCCATATAGGTAGATTAACTTTTGGTTTATAATTGTCATTTCCCTGGTCATCTTCTGATTTTTTCCACTTACACCAACTTTCAGGTCCTACAGGACATAAAACATGGCGTTGTGATTGACTGTTGAAATTGGTACAGTGAAAAAGTACTGCTCTAATGTTCTTTTTCATTTGGTATATCTTTTGTGTATCATTTAATTTGCAATTTTTAGCAGTTTGGTGAATAGCCATTCCAAAATAGTTCTGGATGATATTCACTGCCCTTTCTGTCAGATTATTTTTTCCAGTTAACTTTAGCCCTCCATGTTTCTCTTTACGACGATTACGGAGACGGGTTCCAATTCTTTTCTGAATGTGTCCAATGCACTCTAACTTTTCTGGTTTGATATCATACTCAGCGTAAGGATCACTTGTTACTACATAATTAAAAGAAGAGGAGTCCCCATCTCCAAGATACTACTTATATATGAGTCCATACAATTGCAATGAGCGTTGAAAGATATTAAGTGCACCAATCCTTTCCATTGCTCCTGACAAGTTTGTGTGGTTTAAAGAACAATTGTGATTTGTTTTCCAGTTTTCATATTTAGAATGTTGTTTTCTGTTGAACCAAATTTGACACCCTCTGCAATACTTGCTTAATACATCTGCATCAACATATCGACCGCTACTTATAGCAGTAACTACACCATTAAGAGAAGATGTCCTCGTTTCTGCCAAGTACCATCAAGAGAAAGCTGGATTAATGGAACACCGGTAGTGGATTTTTCAACAGCATTTGCTTTAGTTTCATTTACAGCAAACTTCATACAATCTCTAGCAGCAGAATCATAAGCAGCTTGAATCAATTTATGATTATTTTGAAAAGCATTTACATTCATGCAACTCATATTTGTAATATGAGCAAAACAACTCATAGGTTCATGCCCTTGACCAATCTCACGAAAAGCAATAATCATTCTTAAGTTAATATCAAATGCACTTTCAAATTGAACATATCAAACGCATACTGCCTTTACTTTGTGTGCTTTTGTCCGCAGTATTACTTGTAAAAGTGCACCATTCATATGAACATGATGTGCATTTGATTTTCAAACTGTGTGAAAATCCCATTCTCTTTGAATCATCATTTGTATGGTTACTCCATTTTGACAATCTGGGCAGCTACCAACTTGCATTATTATTTCTTTGAGAATAGGAAAATACAAAATTAAATTAAAATCATCTGAACACTGTTTTTCATTCAATTTAAATTTGCTAAGCTTTTTAGCACTACATGATTTTTTTAGTAAAGTTGTTGTTACGATTTCGGTTTTACTTGCTTTTTGGAACTTGTTCCCAGCGAATGTCCTCTTCACTTTTCTTAAATGATTTTTTTTATTTCCCATTACTTTTTATATTAGCTATATTTAAATAATAAAAGAGCTAAAATCCATAAACAACTTCATTAGTAAAGTAAACATAAATATAAAGTTTTGTCATTTATTCATTTCTTATATAACACTGAAAGTAAATGTAGTTTGTTTATTTTTTTTATATATAGAACAGACTTAACTATCACACTAAAATTCAATTTTTTCAAAAGTATGCCAAGTATACAAAAATTAGTCCAAAACAAGAAAGAAAAGTGTGCTGATAGGGGCCGTTGCTATGGAAAATTATTTTAACCACCTCGTTTAAATCTTAATATAAACCTTTTGTACTTATTTTTCTGAAAAACAGATTTCAGAAATGAATTGTTAGGATTTGTATATGATGCCAATATATTTTGAAATTTTATACTGTGCTTATATATTCTCTCCATGTAGTATTTTCGTCAAGAACTATACCTAGAAACTTTAATGATTGCACTCCAGTTATGTTTTCTTACTCGTGAAGTCTATGAAAAAAAATTTTAAATTTTTAATTTGTACTCAAAGATAGACCTTATTCTAATTAATTTGACAATTAAGAGACCCAAATTCAATTACCAGCATTTTAAGGTGGTAGACTACTATAAAAATAATTTTCGTATTTGACATTATTCAGATTGATTTTCTCACTTCAAACACAATAAAGGCATTAAAAAAAAAAGTTTTGAATTTTTTTATTTTTTCAAAATAATTTTTAGGTAGAAACAGGTGGTTTTAGGTCAAAAACATGCAAAAATCTTGGCAAAAATATCTCTAAAAGTAAAATAAATTTTGTTCTAATTTTTTGCAGTTTTTTTCCTTTTATGTAGATTAATGTCCTGAGATAAAAAAAAACAATTTTTTTTAATCGTAAGATTTTTCAACACGTCTGAATTAAGATCAAATCTATGGACCACATTATGGACCAAAAATTCAATTTTTCAAAAATTTACATTCTTAATTTTTTTATCTCAGGACATAAAGCTCATCATAAAAAAAATTTATATAAAATTTTAAATCGATTGGACAAACGCGCTCCTGCAACCTTTGCCAGAAAATGCAAAACTGTAAAACAGAGAAAAATGCAAATAAAACTTTAAATATAAATTTTAATACTAAGGTTATGACATATAAAAACAGGTTAAAATTTCCCTTTTTCATATACTGTTCCCTTTTTATTGCTGTATTTATCATCAAAGCCTTTCCTAGTTGCTCTAAGCTTTTTTCTTTGGTTTTTAAATTTTTCAGTTGATTTTATTTGGTTAATGCTCTGGATCAATTCCTAAACTGAGCAAAACATCCATCAAACTAGTTTTCCCATCATTAAACTGTATTGACAGCAGATGCAACACTAATTTCAAGTGTTGACCTTCCCACATAAATGCCTTTGGAACATTTTGTCCAAATCACATTATTGAGTGATTCATTTGCGTTCTGCGTTTCACCATCAAGACATCTTTCTAATAACATGTCTGCACCAAGATCTTCGTGTGAAAAAATAGATTTTATTATATCACAGACAGCTTAAGAAATGGTTATGCTGTTTTTATAAGTCAAAGTTTTATTAACTTTGTCCCTTTGATATTTACACCATGAACTGCTGGTTCGAGGACAATACTTGTGGCGCTCTTTATCACTGTTGATTTGAGAATAGTGATGAATTAATCAAGTTTCCTTTGTTTTGTCGTATGCTCATACCATAATAATTTTGTAATGTATTTATAACTTTATTGGCCATCCTTCTTTTTCCGGTAAGTCTTTCATCTTCTAAATTTTTTCCTTTGTATGATGCTTTAAGATTGCGTAAACGTAATTCAACACTTTTTTGTACATGGCTGATACATTCAGTTTTTTCAATTTTATATCCTGGATAAACATTCTTACTTAAAATTTCCTGGTAAGACTTACTGTTACCATCACCACAGTATTTTGTATAGCGCAGTTTGTTAAAAACTGTTGATCATCTAAATATTTATAAAGCTCCAGAAGCTTCCATCGAACCTGCACTTCCCTTGTTATTAATTGGGCAAATGTGAGATTCTACCCAGTCAGTATATCCTAGTAAGCTTTCATTTCTTTTCCAATACTGGCAACCCTTACAAACTTTTTGTGAGAGTTTGAGTGTCAACACATTTACCACTACTTATAGCTGTAACAAAGCCATTGAGAGAAGAAAAACCACGTCGCTGCCAAGTTCCATCAACACTTGTTGTAACATTTTTTATATCAGGGTCACCAATACAAGACTTACTTGTATTTTGTGCATGTTCAGCTGCTCTTTTCAATGAACCTTGGGCAACTTTAGTATAACAAAAATGCATTTTATTGACGATGTCATTGTATGGTTTTTTTTGCATTGATGGTGGACTGTTTGTTATGTTGCAAAATGTTTCCATAGCAGCATGTCCTTTTCCAACTTCTCGAAAGGCTATACACGTTCTGATAAAAATATCAAATGATTTTATGCCTTGTGAAAAACTCATTCCGCCAAATTTTTTTCAGTACAAGACAAAACAAGTTGATGTGAAAAACCTTTCCTCCTCGACATGTTGTTGTTTAATTTTAATAATGATTTGCACTTTGGAAATGAACCAACACAATTTAAAATTGAACTTAAAACATCAGAACTAAATATAATGTAACATTCTGGCTTTTCCACATTTTTATCTTGAAGAATATTTGAAGAATCAGTTGTGGGCAGATTTAGCTTTTTAGCAGGAGCTGATGGTTAGTTCAACAATACATTCGTTGAAGCTGAAATATTATTTAAAGTTGAAGAAGACAAGTCAATAGTATTTTCAAGTAATCTGTAACATTTACGTTTTTTGCATCTAGATTTATTTCTACGATCTGCAGAACCCATTTTGATAGCAATTACATTACATTTATGTTAGTAATAAACCTAATTAACAACTTTGTTCTTTCAGACTATGTCATACTGGTTTGAGTGTTAAGAATTTGTAAGATGTAGTAAACCATGTTTTCTAACCTAAAATAGCCGTTGCTATGAGCGTTGCTAGGGAAAGCAAAACTACCCTGCTAAAATAAATATGTTTTCAGATCTAAAAAATTTTGCACATATGAAGATATAAAATATATATCTATATATTTTTAGATTCTACAATAGTTACTGTTTAAAATGTTGCAACTTTTGAAAAATAAACTTTTTTAGTAGTCTACCACCTTAAGGTACAAGTACCTGTAGATGACATCGGCCAACTAAATCTAACGTTGTTTAAACAAATAAATTTTTCATTGGAATTACGTTGTAATATGGTTGGTAACACCCAAGAAGCTTTAATAAGTTGTAGCATATACTTTATATTAAACGCGCTAAAGTCAGTTTTGAAAATTAGCCATCTTGGTTAACCCAAAACATTGTATGTTTTGCGCTCTTTATATTTTTAGTAAAAAACTTTGTTGAAATCAAGTCAAAACATTGATATAAATGATTAAATATTTTGCCAGGGTTGTAATAAACTTCAAAGAATTGTTCGCTAACTAATTATTGGGTTCAGTTCATTCTAAAGTATTGGAATACTGAAGTAGACATTTAGATTGTAAACACGCTATGACTAATAGCTAATAATTACTAATAGTATTAGCAGATGCCATACTTTACGCAGTGTGATCATCTACTGAAATAAACGAAAATTGTTTTGTAAGTTCTTTTTTAAATTAAATTTTAACAAAATTAAACATTAAAACTAATATATTAGATATCTATCTTTTAATATTTGTATCTATCTTTCAATATATATATGTATATATGTATATATATATATATATATATATATATATATATATATATATATATATATATATATATATATATATATATATATATATATATATATATATATATATATGCCAAAAGTTAGTAATAAAACTAGAGAGAAACTTATTATTATTATTTTTATTTTGTTTTATTTAGTTGCACTAAAAAGTCCTTACGGTCTTTTTTTCTTTTTTTTTTTTTCGTTCTTTACTACATGATTTAAAATACAAATGTTTAAGATACCAATATAAAAGAGAAAAACTACACTTGAAAAGGATAAATATAAAGAACACGGACACTTTAAAAAGACCACAAGGTCTTGTTACAGAGAACCGCTGTTGAAACTTAGACATTTTTTTTGTTATAGTTTTAAGTTACTTGCTTAAAGGTGCTTGCAACGAAATCGCATTCCTTCCAAACGGCTTTCTGATGCGACTTTTATCTGTGATTTTCAGATAAATTTCACTTTCACAAAATCAAAATATGCGATCAAGTAATCTTCATTCAATGATTATTATTTGATATTTCAATTGAGTTTTTCTACTTCCTTTTCTATATCTAAGATTAATTTTTTCTTGAGTTGCATGTTTTTTTTTGATATTTTGAAATAATAAAATTCATTTTTTCATAAAGAAAAATAAATAGGCTAAAAATCCAACTCATTTTTGTTTGAAAAACAATGCATAGAAACATTTAGTTTTCACTTTATTTAAAGATGTCATTTTTGTATAATATGAGCATGCTCAAATTACCCAGTGTTTTTATTGAAATTACGTAATTTAGAGTCCTAAAATAGCAGTGGTTTTAATTGCTTTTTAAATGAAAAGAAAACATAGTAAAAAATTTTAATATTTACAGTACTAAATATTTTTCTGTATTTAAATTCAAATCGTTTGAATTTTTATTGTTCAAAGTTTGAGTTAATAAAATTGAAAAACAAACGAACTAATTTTTGTTGTTGTTGTTGTTGCTTCAACAACAACAACAACAAAAATTGTTTCAACAAAAAGTGGCATAAAATTTGATCTTTCAATGATAAGTTTAGTTAATAACGAATCATTATTTTCCAAAAAATAGTTCTAATTATCAGGTTGATATTTTTTACTTAATTAATGCTATTTTTTTAAGCTAACTTAAAGTGCTCATATTACTAAGTTGTCTGGGTAATATGAGCACTTTTGCTACTTTTTTTAAACCTTAATGGTTTTAAGAAAAAATTTCGTTTGCCCAATTATCTATCTTTTTATCTATATATATATATATCCATATACATATAAACACATACATATACACATATACATACACATACATACACACACACATATATATACGTATACATACGCATTTCCGCAGTGCTCTGTGACAAGACCGTTAGGTTTTCTTGGGGCACCTAAATAACAAAAAAAATAAAAATAATAAAATAAAAAATAATATAAGTATTAATAAAGATCAAAAACTAGCGCAGCATTTGAACATTTAAAACCGTTCAGTATAATAGCGTAAGTAAAACAAAATATATATAAACCAAAAATCGTAGTCAATGCAACCTTCAAATGAAGGGTGCAAGGGAAAAACTGGGATTGTCAGTTTTTAAAAATATTAAGACATTTTTATTAACATTTCGTGCAAATCATAAACTACCTTCAGTGTTTTTGAAGCAAATAAATAAAAATTGGTCTAATTTATTGATAAGGAAAGGAAAAAACATAACGTATGGGAAGACTTTGAAAACTAAATTTGATTTATCTCAGTTTGCGAAAAACTGACATCCCCTATTCTTACCTTGCAACGTTCAATTATATTCAAATAAACGTAAAAATAGTACATTTTAAATAATTATTGAATTAAAAAAAAAAAATCAATATTTAGGTATTTAAGAGCTAAGTTTAAGTCACAGAGCACCACGGATGAGCATTTAATTATAAATTCACGCCTCCTTCCAAACCGATGTTGCAAAGCTTGTCCAGAAGGTGGGGTTTGAAACGCGGATCCTTTGTTACAAGTCCAGCCTTTGAGGCAAGTGCGCAACCATTGCAAAAACTAAGTTAGTTATTAATCTGGTGCTTCAAAAATGTCTGGTTTTGCACTATACTGAACTCTCACACGAGATCCTAGTTCTATTCATATCAGCTTCTGTACACGAAGCTGATTTAGTACTTCTAATTCTTCTTTGAACACAACTGCTGATTCATGAGATATTTCGATATAAGTAATTGATCGATTTGCAAAGGAAAAGGCAAGAAAATGCTATTTTAAACTGTGCTAGAAATGCCTTTAAATTTTGAACAAATTTGATTTATAATAAAATGTTAACATGTAGATTAAATCATAGAGTTTATATTCAAACTATATATAAAACAACAATTATTTTGTCCAGATTAAAAGAATGTAAACGTATACGGAAACACCATTAGTAATACTGGATTAGTAGCATCAGGATCGCCAACCATTTCTTACAATTTAGGCATCTTTATTGGACATTAAGAACACGATGCCTTTCTATTCCATTTGTAGATAACCTCTATAATTTTAAACACAACTAACGAAAAGACGGGGCACACTAACTTAACTCGCTTCAAGCGCTATATATGTAGCTACGCCACTGTCGACAATGTAAATACGTAATTAACGACAAAAAAAAAACAACCTTTTAAACATAATCAAAACGTTGCGTGTGATTCCCTGGCACTTAGGGGCTTTAGTTCGAAAGAGGATGAGCCCCATACGCCTATCTCATTATCTTTAGATATCGAATCAAATATTGGCTAAAATGTACTTATAATTTAAAAACCGACTACTTTCAATTTTAAAAAACTCATACAAAACTCAAATTCTTCTGGCTAATTTTTAAAAATTTTTACAATGAAATTTAAAAGAAGAATCCATTCGTTTTCACATTTTCTTGATCTTCAAATATTATTTAACCAATTAAACTTAAAGAGCACAGATAAAGCGAGAGTAAAAATGTATTGTAACGCAAGGCCGTTTTTAATAGATACGCCAAAAAATGATATTAATTTAAGCTCAAATTTTTTATTACAGAGCAAAAAGTAAATAATTATTCAGGTTCAAGGACAACAATATATTTGTCCGCTCCAAGGACAACAATATATTTTTAACCAACGAAATATTTTATTTAAAATATTTAATGTCTATTAAACGATCGGAAATTCGGTCAATTGTATGAAGGTTGCGGATGAGTCGGAGGCCACGCGTGACTTGACTGATGATTTGGTGAATTGATATAGTTTTCACAAGGATGATTTCGCGTGTTTTGATTCTTTGAATAACTTCCACTTTGAGAAAAATCAGGTGAACTGAAATTTGGGTTATGTGTAGAGTTTACTGAATGATTTGGAGTCGGAAAACGCGCGATCGGATAATCCTGAGTATTCGAATGATTTGGAGAAAAATTAAAACGCGTTTCCTGACTTTGATGAAACGGTTTATTATTAAAATTATTATGCTGTATTGGAGATGCTGATGGTTCAATTATTGGCTGATATTCTGATGGTTGATATCCAGGGGCGTTGCGTGAGAAAATTCCAGGGGGGGGGGGAAGGAGGGTTAAGAGACCTTGTTTTTCCCAACTGCTTTACATAGTTTTCACAACTATTTTTTATAATTCAAGAATTCAAGAAATCAATTTCTGTCCTATTTACAAAATCTACTGATTGTCGTACTACACTGCACTCACTCTCATGAATTGCCAATTATGAGTATTTGTTAACTTTTATTAACAAAACATGGCTTCCTTTACATATATACAAAATATTCAATTCAAAAAACGTCTAAAAGTTTTATCCATTCATAGTGAAATTGTATCAGTCCAAAAAAACACAATTTACAAATCCAATAAACTTTACAAACCATTCTGGCAACATATATAGCAGTTTAAAATTTTACGGAAATGGATACAAAGGAATATGGAAAATATTATATTATTACAAGACTTATACGCACAATATTTTATCATCAGTCTATCATTTTTTTGTCTACTGTTTGATTTTAATATGACGTTTCTTCAATTAAACCCATAGTTTAACAAGATGTTCGGGGTTAACTTCTTTACAAAGTTCTTTTTCGCACTTCAGTAGCATAAGACTATCCAATCTCTCGTCACTCATTGTTGTTCTCAGATGTGATTTAACAATCTTAAGTTGGCTGAAAGAACGCTCATTTGATGCGCTACACCATAAGCAGCTGTGATTACAAAAATGCATAGTTTATGGGCTTGTTTCAGTATATCCTTTAACTTCACAACATGGTACAAAATGTTTTTCAGCGTCTTGGCTAGTATTCTTGATGACTTAAAATCTTCATCACCTTCTTCATAACAGATATCTATCAAAATTTCCATCTGGCCTTTCAGCACATGGACGTCTGGAATATGATCCTTGTATCCAGGAGGAAAAGGTTTGTTTGCTTTTGTTAAGTTTTCAATACTCAAATTATCTTTATTTAACGGAAAACTAAAAACTTTGGTGATAGGGGCAAATATTTCCTTTAATGCTGCCGAGTTTTCGGTTAAACCCATGGCTAGAGAGTATATGACCTCTTTGAATTCTTTCCGGTAAAAAGCTTTCATCTCCATTGCTATTAATCTATGGTGTCGTTCGTAATCGTTTTCTGCATCAATGTGTAATTTCCTAGAAATATTACTGCACTTTCAATCAAATTATTCATGGCATCTGTATCGTTACTGATATTTTGTATGTACTTGGCAGTACTTTCAATTACATTAATACTGTCAATGACATTGAAGTTTGGACTTTTTAAGATTTCTGGTAATATTTTTATCTTCTCAATGATATTCTTCATGAAGAAAAGAGTACTAATGAAATCAAAAGTTGTTACTTTTTTCAGAAGTCCCATTGCCTTAGTTCTCGTGTTAGTATCAAAAATCTTATTATTTTAGATGATCTGAAGAAGATCAATAACCTTTTCTAAACACTGATTTAAAGCCTTAACAGATTTTGCTCGTGCGGTCCATCTTGTTCTAGACAGGTTTACAAGCTGTATTGCACAGTCAATGTCTTCAAGTTTTTCTTTTAAATGACTAAATATTTTTGTGCTTGATGTGAAGAAAACATGCAACTCTTTGAGGACATTAAACAATTCTCGTATTAAAGTATTATCATTGCAGGCATGTTCAAGAGCAGTGTTTGTTCTGTGGTCTTAGCAAGGTATGTAGGGTACACTATGGCCAACTTCTTCTGTTATATACTTTTGTACTCCCTTAAACTATCCTGACATTGAACTCGCGTAGTCATACAACTGAAAAGCCATCTTTGATGTGTCAATGCCTTCTTTATGTAAAGAAGATAAAATTAGCTCAGCCATCCTTTTTCCAGTCTTATCAACGGATTTCAAAAGCCTTTCCTGAATCTCACCGTTTTCACTGGCTGTTTTCACAGCTATACTCATTATGTCCTTATGTGACATATCGGGAGTAGTGTCGGCCATCACGAAAAAAAAAATTGGAGCTGTTAATTTTATCAATGATCTTACTCTTTAATTCAGTTGCAATTAACTAATCATTTTATTTTGAGACGATGGACTCGTGTATATAACTCTATATGGACGAAGGGCTCTATCTTCAATCCAGGCTTTTAGTGTGGGATTGTGGCGAGAGATTAGATTTACAACTGCAACAAAGTTACCTTGATTAGCACTGCCTGATTCCCTAAACGCTAGCCCTTGGCATCCCAAAGTCTTGCATTTATCGATAAGAATTTCGACAGTTTTTCAATTCTGCACCTCTATTTTTTGCTCTTCTACTAGAGCAAGTCTATTGGATTTTTGAACTTGCGTCCTATTCAAATTTTTTATCAGAAGATGTTGTTTCTTCTTCTATGGATATACCACACGTTGAAGTTAATGTTTCAATTATTATCAAATCTAACTTTGTATGCTTACTACTTTGTATTTCATCATCCACTTCGACATCGTTACCAGCATTCGAAGGTTCTATTTTTCGTTTTTTTGAAGCTAAGGAGGCTATAAAAAAATTCTCTGGGGCTCCCACTGTTTTTATATGAACCTTTCTACCAAACCACCATGAACGGATCTTTCAGGACTGGTTTTATAGTCGTTATTAAATACTGCTTTGCATACGCAACATTATAATATATATCTTTTGCTTTTCATAGTTAGTGCTGGAAAACAAACGCGTTGCTATAATTTACCGTAATTTTTAAATGATTTAATGTTTATAAAAGTTATCACTCTTAATAAATGTGTTAAGATATAAGAGTCTTATCATAGTAGAATAAGACTAATAATCCTATTATATATTCTTATTAGGCATGTTACTCCTACAAACCTAATTCTGATCCTACTTTAGTATAATGATAATTGGAAGTAATAACAGGCACAAAACGTTCATATCAGAGTTTAGAATTTATTTTTTTATACTTTCTGATAAAAGCTTTATATAAAATTACTATATGAAAAAATGAATCATATCATTTTAAATGCATAGTTAGTGCTGGAAAACAAACGCGTTGCTATAATTTACCGTAATTTTTAAATGATTTAATGTTTATAAAAGTTATCACTCTTAATAAATGTGTTAAGATATAAGAGTCTTATCATAGTAGAATAAGACTAATAATCCTATTATATATTCTTATTAGGCATGTTACTCCTACAAACCTAATTCTGATCCTACTTTAGTATAATGATAATTGGAAGTAATAACAGGCACAAAACGTTCATATCAGAGTTTAGAATTTATTTTTTTATACTTTCTGATAAAAGCTTTATATAAAATTACTATATGAAAAAATGAATCATATCATTTTAAATGCATATATCATATCTTTTATACAAAGACAGAAATGTTAAAATCAATTCATGGAAATAAATATTCACGTTTCAAAGTAGAAAGTATGAAAAAAAATGAATAACTGCTTTTAGTCAAACATAAACTTGCAGCTACCATTTTTATTGTTAATAACAAAAAAAAGAAGCGCGAAAAAAAACTTAAAGCTGTGGAATACAGCCTTAGGCCGTTTAATAAACGTAAAGTTTATTTGTCCAAGTCAAAAAAGAATTAGATCTTTGATGGATTTTCGCAAAAATTTTGATTTTATTTAACTAGAAAATGTTTTTTGATTTTATCACCGATTTCCCAACTGCCTCAACTCGTGGCAAGGAAATTCCCAACTTTTCTATTTTTTAGATTCTGGGAGGGGGAGACTCCCCCCCTACCCCCTCCAAGGCGACGCCCCTGTTGATATCCCGCCTGAGGCTGATACCCAAAGTAAGATTGTCTGGTATTACCTTGAGGTGGAATAAACTGACCATGGTTTTGCAAAAGCGCATTATTTGGTTGATTGTAAAAACTATTATTTGGTTGATTGGAGAAATTGTTATGTGGAGTTCCTACCGCTTGATATGCATTTCCTGGTTGTTGATTTTCAAATCTGTTCAGTGACGGTACTGATTGATTATTCATATTATAATCGTATGTTGTTTGTTGACTATCAAATCTTTTTGGGGGGCCATTCATATTATAACTACTTCCTGATTGAGGTCCGTGAAAATCAGGTGGCGGAACATAAGGTTGATTGTTACCATTAATCTGTAGATTAGAGAAACCATTTTGGCAGTTGGGATAGGTTGCCAGATTACTTTTTATTTCTTGATCATAGAAATTGTTATGAGGTATAGAGTTAACAATCGCACCATTTGGATTAGACATTCGGTAACTAGGCATATTTAAATTCCTGTTGAAGTCATTATGCGCATCAAGCGGTATGTCTGACTGTTTGTGTCGATGTTTGTAGGGTTCTGAAAACCTTGAGGTATTACGGGGAACATAATTTGCGCTTGGCATGTTATTCGGCTCAAATCTTTGATTCGATGTCGTGGGTAGAGGTCTGATAGTCACATTTGGCCTAATATGAGAAGACATAGGCATTGAAAGATCTACAAAGTTTTTAAAATTAGCATTTTGAGGATTACAGTGACCATTTTGTAAAGGAAACCTCTTTGGAAAATCAGATGACAGGTTTTTATTTTGTAAAGAATCTCGATGAAAAAAATTAGCACTTTTGTTATTTGAATTAAAATGATTTTGATTTTGCGGGTATTGATTTGAAACACTTTTTGAAAAGTTAGAACTAGAGTTGTCAGAAGTTGATAAATCTTTGTTCTTGTTTGGATGATTATTCCGTGGTGTATGTTGGGTTTTAAATGGGTGATGCTTAATTGCATGATCCATTAAAGGATTAGTTCCATTAAATCGATGAGCTAGTCGATTCCGTGCAGCATTACTAGCTCCTCTGCCATTTTTATTTTCTACAACATAAAAAGTTAACTTAAATATAATAATTTCAATTAAATTCTTAAATATAGGTAAATTAATAATTTAATTGATAAATCTAGCTAATATACCAAATTGAAATAATTAAAAGATAAGGAAATAATAAGACAATAAATCCATAGTACATTAACTTATTTAATTTACATTATATGGAATAAGTATTATATTCGATTTTATGTTTGAAGTTTAAATGAATTTTTTTTAGTTAAACTTAAAAAAGATTTAATTTAGCTTACCAGGGATTTTGTTTGAATCAGCTTGGAACTATAATAGATAATGAAAGATAAATAAAACTTAAAAAACTATACAAGATGAAATTGTTCAATAAAAAAAAAAATATAAAAAAAAAAAGCAGACATTTTTAAAAACTATTTAATTTTGTTTTCACCTTTCACTCTTTAATTTTTGCTTAGCTTTCCGTTCTTCTTCTTCGTCAGAATAGTCTAGAAACTATATTTTAACAATCATACATTAACTCATGCACAATTGACACTAGATAATAAAAGTAATTTTACAAACAACTTACTTCTACAGGTGGCTCTTGATCACCCTTTCACGAAGCATCTGACCCTTTTAAACTGAAAATAGAACAAAAAAATTGGTTATAAAATTAGAAAAATATTGTTGTCATTGAATTGTATATAGTAACAAGCTTAAACATATTCTAAAACAAACTCACTTTTTTAATTGTTCAACAAAAACGTATTTAGTAAGTTCTTTATTGAATGGCACAGAAAAAACCTTTGTTCCTTTTGATAATTTTGATACATCAGTTTTTGCTAAAAGTCGGATTGTATAATAAGGATGTTTCACTGGACCAAAAGTATCAAATACCTAATTCACAATACATACAGGGTTTTTAATAAGGTTAAAAATGGCAAGGCCAGTTTTGGCTATTTAGTTAAAGTCATATTAAAAGCATTTGACCCTAAAAATTTTTAAAATGTTGATTTCAATTCTTGTTTTATTTGTACTTACCGCCTGCTTAAAAATCGTTAATAATGATCAAAAAATTAAATTTATTTGTTTTATAAATTTTAAATTAAAAATTCCGAATCCTAATATATATGCGCATAATACTAAAACACATCTGCTTTACAAAAAATCTATTTAATTTTTGCACATCAAACTCTTTGAAAATTAGAAAATGGCTGTAAAAAGAAGGAAAAAAAAAAAAAACCAACACACAAAACAAAAACCAACCTTTCCTAAATAATGTTCTGAATTCAGAAAAAATGCACTTTCTGCATCTAAAGCTGGTGCATTCAAGTCAGCCTCCACTACGACTAAAAAAAATAAAAAAGGATATCATTTCTAACACATTCAACATACACAAGGCAACATACACCATATTATTTATTATAGTTATCTTTACAACTTTATTTAAACAGTAATTGGCAATTAGTGGTTAAATAAAATTTTATTTAACAATTTAATTAGTAACATTTTTAGAACTTAAAATCTTTAACTGTATACAAATACTTAATAGGGTGCACATATACTGTAAATACATAATAAGGTGCACATATACTGTCAAAAAAATAACAAATAAACATACTTAACTTGTCCACAACAGACAAAATTGAACCAACAACCATCAAAGTATCTTCCTTAGTAAGTTTGATATCTTCTATTTCTTCAATAACAGGTAGCTCCTAAAAGAAATAAAATTCTCGTTATATGTAGAAATTTTTGATTTTAATCACAAATATGCATATTTTACAACTTGCTCTTTTTTTCCAAAACAGAATGTCATTTTCTTTACTTAAAAAAGGTCCACAGCGTTATTTAAATGAATATTTAAATAATGCTGTGGACCTTTATATATTTATTATTTATATATATATTTTTTTTTTTATGGTACTTTTTATATGGTACTTTTTATATAGCAATGCTATATAAAAAATACCATAAAAAAAAAACAAACACAAAAAAAGTATTTACTTGTTACTTCATGCCCTGCTAGTTTTTATAATTATATCTTAGTATCACTATCATTTATTTTATTATGTAATTATGTTTCATCTATGTTTATAAATATACATTATGTATAACTAATGTATAATTTATGTTGCAAGCAATATCAACAGTTTTAAACATTTGACACAGTTAACACAGTTTTGTTTTGAACAGGTTTTAACATTTAATACAGTTAACACAGTTTTGTTAACATAAAGTTAACACAATTGTGTTAACTCTATGTTCTATTGGTATTTTTTAAACTGCTATTTGTATAAGATTGCTTTCTTAAATAAATTTATGATATACAATTATTAGATGCCATAAAACACCTTTTTTTTCTTCAGCAGTCAGATAAATAACAATAAATCAATCTTTAAGGCATTTTTTTATATAAAATGTTGACCGACTCATAAATGATTCACTAACTACAAGTTAAAAACTACATAATAAGACATTAGTACATTTTAAGAATAAAACTTAAAAGAATCTCATAATTAAAAAAACAAACAAAACAAAAAAAGAAAAAACAATTCAATTTACTTCTAAACAAGAAATAAAACTGACCTCCAGAAGCACTTCATTGTGAACTTTAGGAACATAGTTAGAGATTTTTGATTCATCTTGAATAATTGCTGCAAGATTTTCTTTTTAAAAATATCATCAACAAAAATCAAATAAATGCTTACAACAACAACAAAAACAAACAAACATTAAATATACATACAAAGGGTGGGAATTTTTTACATTTTTTTCTTAAAACTAATTTACCTTATAACTACCGGTGGAGAAATGTTACAAAAAGTATTTTAAAAATAATTTCAACCGTAACAGATTTAAAAAACCTTTTGCACAAACTAATTTTTTCGAAATGATAAAATTATTCAAAAATCAAGTATTCAAGTTATAAAGTTGCTAAAGATTAAAAATTCTTGTTTTTTAAAGGACCTTTATAAACTAAAATATCAATTAAAAAAAAACAAAGTAACAAATATACATAGGGCTGAAAATACCTTACAAACAGTGCTGTGGCTGAAAGTTCAGAGCCCCCTTGCTCCAATTTGTCATTAGGGCATTAAAATCTTAAAAGTTGTCCATTACTAGGTGTGTTACTAAAAAAAAATATCCTTGTATTTGAAAAAGGACCCCTATATTTGAAAAACGCCTCCAAATTCGCAGGTTCTACAAATCGTCTAGCTTGGCTAGCCTCCATGCTTACAAACTACACATAAAAATCTATGTAACCTGTCGTTTGTTATTGTTTGTTGAGTTCTAAATTTTTAGATATAAGACTTTAAAAATTGCGTCATGGAATTAAATATAGTTCTAAAACTAAGTTACTTTATCACAATAACACACATAGAAATTTGGCCTCTAAGTTCATGAAGTTTCTTTGAAGAAATAATTTAACTTTCGCAAGAGACCTTTTGCACACTTCATTTGTGTAATCAATGTCTAATGGACAATAATTCCAAATATCAGCGTCTTTCCAAACACTCTAGGCAATTACCAGTTAATGCCAATTTTAACTTTGTTATATCATCAACATTTCTTCTGCAAGAGAACCTTGGCTTGGCCAAGCAATCTACAATAAAATTGTAAGCCTCTATTATTGATTCTTTTATTTCCAAAATCAAAGTCAAAAGCATATATTTCAAGCAATAGATAGCTCTTGAATTCCATCGTGTATTTGAAAAGCCCTGGTTTAGAAAAATGCATTGCAAACCAAATCTATGTGTCTCAATATAACTTGTATCTTTTACAAATCCAGCTCTTTGTATAATCATTCCTGCCATATTTTTTACTTTCAATAACTGGCCCGTTAGGCTTGTATTTTTCAATTAAATCATGGCAGTTACTAATCAACTCATTAATGAACCAGTAATTAATAATAGGCAATGTTGATAAGGAATCAAACTTTGAGTTTATAAAATGGTTAAGAATTGGGTTGAGAACATGAAGTCAACAAGAATGATACATTAAACCTGGAACAATTTTTGTCAAACGCTTAACTACTCCCTTTTTAGAATATGTATTTACTGCAGTGGTGTCACAAAGTGTCAAAGCAGAAATTTGATCTAACAAATTTAATTCCAAAATAATATTGTGTAACATGTTATAAATAGAAACAGAGTTGCCTTTCTCTAATTTTTTCAAAGATATAACCAAAGATTTAGACTTGCTTGAAATGCAACTGCTATAATAATGTTGTTTTTCTATGCTCTTACCATCAAAATGAATCGACGATATAAGACCGAATCAAGCTTGATTCATGCACAAGTGTAGAAGCTTTTTGGACTGCTGATCTGCAAATCAATGTCTCACCAACTGCATTGAGTACAGCTTCTGCAATCTTTGCCATACAACTTACTGGATACCCTTTATTTTCAGATATCTTAAATGCCATTTTACCGGTAATCTTTGCACGTTTCAATGGGATTGTGTAATCATCACTTGTACTATTTTCTTCTTAACTTTCACTACTTCTCTATCATCAAATGATTGGACTACAATTTGTTTAAAGTTCTTTTCTTTTAGGTGGCAAGTCTTACGGATTTGTTGTAATAGGCTCTGTGACAATACTGCACTGACCTTTGCACCCATTAGAAGATTTCTAAAGTTTATGAAAGAGTTTATCTTCCAGACTTTATAATTTAGCATTTTTGGGAAATAAGTCAAATTATTTATCCCAGCTATTTATAATAATTGTCTTCTTATTTGTACTTTGTGAAGATGTAATAACAAATTTATAATTTTAAATAGCAGACTTTACTTTTCTTTGCACAGATTTTTTCGTAAAACATGGTATCATTATTTTAATTCATAATTGACACACTTTAATTGAGATTTCTTTAATAACATCACTTGATCTAGGAATGTTACCCAATTCTAAAAGAAAATAATATTTTCCTAATATCTCCTTTGTCTTACATTATTTTGAAAAATCCATCAGTGACTTCTCAATCAAATTTCCATATATACAATTTCTTGGTTTTAAAATATCATAAGGGAGATCAATTTGTCTAATTAAACTATTTTCTGATACCTTATAGATCTAAAATACAGACTATACTTAAATATATACAATATATAATAGTAAAACAATGAGTTATTTAAGCAAATTTTCAAACTTTTGACTACACTTTAAAATGGATTTGTGTTTATATAGTTTATTTTTATGTTTTTATGAGTTTTAGGTAATTATTCCACTGATAGTTATGGGGCCGTCACTTAAAAAAAATTACCACCCTTAACACATGCTGTGTAAATAAACATAAGACAACAAACAAGAATTGTTCAATAACCTATTTACTGCATATTTAGAACTTGACAAAACTAAATATATAGATGTATATTTTAAGGAAAAAATTATCACCAAATTGCTTTTTATCCCAATATTTTTCTGCTAATCTCCAAAGTTAAACAAATTTTGCCAGTGCTTAGTTGTTTACCAACTTTAGAAATGCACCTAAGAACTTTAAAGTCAGAATATTTGGCAAAATTTATTGGTAAAATAACAGATTATACAGACTATGTATTTAATATTTATTATAATTTATATACTACTTGATTATTTTGACATTTTATTTGAACAATATTCTCAACATTGCCATTCCAGTTGTTATGGTAAAAGAAGCAAATTCAAAAAATTTATATACAGATATGAGTGTATATCTTGAATAAAAAGTTTTCAGACTAAGTTTTTTTATTGGACATGGGCGCACATTTAATACCATTTAATATCTAAAATTCAAAATTAACAAAACAAGTTACAAAAATTTCACAACATTAAAATTTGAATGAATTTTTTTCTCGCAATTCTTAAGAACCATCTGCCAATCTTCAGGAATTTCAACATCAGCCTTCATTTTGACATTGATCACAATGTCAATATGAAGGCTGTGTCTTGAACACAATTCATATATGAAATGGGTTCTTTAGAAGAATGATCTTGTATAGGACTGACATTTTATTACATTAAAAACATTTTTGAAAGTGGACTATGCAATGAAATGAATTATATGCATTTTTGAAAGGGGACAATGCAATAAACAAAACAGTGGAAATTTAAACGATATCAATGACCTTGATGCCATATCAGGTGTTTACTTCAGACTGGCTTATACTATTTATATGTCTTTCTAGTTAATGTGACACTTCTGTCTGCAATGGTTTGCACAGTCCTAACCTCTACCTCATTGAAATAAAATTACCATTAAAGTCAAGAATTTCTTAAAAAAATTTTGCACAGGCTTATTAATTTTAATATGAACATAACTGTCACAAAGTTTTAAAAACATTTAGAAATACCAGAGAAAGTTGAAATCAGATGTTCGAAACATCAGAGAAATTTTCCACTAACTTATTTACTTAACTTTACTAATCTTTTAACTGCAGCAATATGCTTTCCATTGTCAAATCCAATTTTGGTGTTTTCAAGTGTCTTCTTGAAAGCTAACACTGTATAAGAAATTTCTATATTGGTCTCTGCTGTAGATTAAGACTAATACATATTGTATGTTAATAGAAAGAATATTATTATATATCTAAAATATACAGTAACACATTCATAAATAGTTTGCAAAATATAAATATAAGATATCAATGCTTCAAATAAATTATCCTGCATGCATTAATGGTCTGTAGATGAGTAGTTTGTTTGACCAGTAAGTGTCTGGCAAAGAAAAAGAGTTGTTTTAATAGAAGATGATTATTAAATGATCAAATAGCTTATTGATAATTATGAGAAGTGATTGAGTGATTAACCTACAATTAACAAAGTATCAAGAGCTTTGTTTTATCAAGAAGATCTTACAGAGAGGTTTATACAACCTTTGTAACTTGCTGCTGATATGTTGATGCTGATTATAAAATTTGAAGCACTTTATAGGGATGTGAGAATATGCATATTTTGCCGTAAAAAGTGTTCTAAAAATTGGACAGCTTTTTTTTTTTGATTTAGCAATAAGTTGAATTAGGCCAAACTAGGCTGCATCGGTATTTTGGAGCTAAATGAAATTTTGTATTTATTTAAAAAAAAGTTTTAATTTATTTCATGGTTATTTTTGTTAATAAAATATAGTGTAATTTTAAATTTTAAATCCTTGTTGCTTTTCTATGAACCACAACTCCTAAAATAAGCAAGGTTCATTCTTAAGTTCAACAGGTCTTTTATAACATTTATCTAACTACCTATCCTCAAAATTTGAAGTAAATATGATGTGACCATATTAAGTTTAGGTTGCCCCAAGCACACAAGGTTTTTCGTGATTTTGAAAATTTGAAGCATTGTTACCTTGAGTTCGCAGATGTAAAAATTCTGGACTATAAGGTAGTTTTATTGAATTCTGATTGGTGCATACCATTTATTTTCTTATTTCGTTTCAAAACTTTGTACAGATTTAATTTAATCTGAGATTATAAGCAATTTTACTAATTATACTAGTTAGTTGGCTTTTGCTGTTGTTCAACAGATGATTTTGATATCAGTGTATTTTTTATTATATTTTTCAAGATTGTTCAATTTTTATTGCATACTTTAACTTTAAGTTGTTAAAAGAAAATAAAAAGGTAAAGCAATCATTTTTACATTTTAGCATAAAAAAGTTTATTAATTTTTTAATCCATTTTTGCCTTTAAATATCTTATTAATTATTTAAAATAGCCATTAAAAAAGACTTAGTATTCAGTAAAAGATTGGATTATTTTAAAGGACAGAACTCAATAAATAATGTAACAAGGATTGTTTACAGAATGATTTGGCTCTAATAAAAAATCAAATTTTAAATCAATAATTTTAATCTAATCTTAGGTAAAAAAAAAAAAAAAAATTAAAATAAAAGCACGACTTTTTATTTTTTTATTTTTATAGTGATTCACGAATCCGTAAATGCCTAAAAAAAATATTATTTTTGATCATCTTTAGTCTTTGTATAGTGATGTTACTTTTAATTCACAGATAATATGCCTCAAAGGACTTGTTATTTTTTTATATTACGAAAATAAATTTTCTTCTACTTGGTGTAGAAGAAGTTTCACTATCCATTTGATGGCTCAACTCAGGAAGGTGGACATGCCAGCTGTACTCACCTTACTACTAAAACTGGTTGTCAAGTTGTGGCTCTAGATGAGTTAAGTGGTGGCACATCAGAGGACTACGAGCAGCATATATGTCAATCCATAGACAACTTAGCCAAAACTTATGCCTCTTTGCATTTAAAAGATTTTCAAGAATGTCATCAAACTATTATTGGCAACATGTCTAATACCATTTCCAATCGAGCTGTTACAAACCATACCACAACAAAAAAGTTAACTCTGGCATGGAACAAAACCAATGAGTTGAACTGTCATCTTCATCCTCTAGAAACCTTTTTCAGTAGCTGTAGATCTGCACTTAAAGTAATAGAAGAAGAAAAAGGAAAATTATTTGGTAGCAACTTCATGACCGGATATTGTTGTGCAACTAAATAAACTTTGATACATGGATGAAAAAGGTGATCTTAAAGGATTTTTTTTTTATTATTAAAAGAAGAACTTTCTAAAGATTTACTTTCTAGTTCTAGATTTACTTTCTAGTTTCTAGAAATTGCTTGCATATTTTTTTTCAAATTTGTGGAATACTAATTCAACATTATGACATTTTAAAAACTTTTCTGACATCAGGTACAATTTCATGTGTTTGATTACAAGCCAGTTTATCTAATGACTTTGCAAACAATATTGCTAAACAAGAACTTTGTGCTGCTGGATTAATAGGAAAACTTATAACTAGTCGTTAGATCAAAAAATTTTATGTTTAAGCTGAAAATCCAATCTCTCATTTGGATGGTATTGTCATTATTAAAAGAGTCCTTGATATGGTTTACCAATATCTAAAAAATCCACTAAAAATCTTATCAAGATCACACAAATTCTTTGATAAAGAGTTTAATGAAAAAGATCTTGTCTGGAAGACTCTCATTGAGTTCTGCTCTAAAGACGACAATATGAAAGCAATAATTTCTGTTTGCTTGACTGCTATATCTGAATGTTTAGTGCAGCACAGAAATTGCACCTAATGCAAATCTTTGTTACCTATCATCAAGACTGTGTGCCAGAAAAAACAATGTTATAAGCTATTTAAATGGTCTTCCAAAACATGTTAAAGAGTCTGTGATGGAGTGGGCCATTAATTTTGCAACAAAAAAAAGAGAATAATAGATTAAAGTTGTGTGAAGTAAATAAGGAGATGACACGCAGAGCAGAGAAAAAAAGGCGAAAAAAAAAAAAGATACAAAAGAAAGGTAAAAAAAAATATAATAATAATAATAGATGTAAGTGTTAAAACTTTTGGAAGTTTCCAGACATTAGTAAAGCAAATTTTAATGATATTTTGAATGTCATGTCTAGAACTGCCATAGGCAGAAATATATGCCATATTTGGTATGAAGATGCAAAAAAATGTTATATATAATGGAAAAATTAAAAAAATAAAGAAAAAAATACAGGATACATATGTTGTTGCTTATTGGAGCAAAGAAGATTATTATGAGTGAATTGACTATGATATTCCAAAAGTTCAACTTGCTTGTGACATAATACTTGGTGATCTCATGATAGCATAAACATCTTTAAACGGATCACTTTTATTCATAAAGTTTTAGAATAATAAAGTTTAATGTATTTTTTATTATTTTGTTTTTACATATAAAACTTTATATTGAGTTTTAAATTTTTTAATTTATATTCCGTTTTATATTTATAACTAAATATTTGCTCAATAAACTCTAAGCTTTATTATACATTTTTTTGCAAAAAAAAAAAAAAAAAAGAAAGGGTCTATTTCTATATAGCCTCTCCATATATCAAAAATCACACCTTTAAAATCACATAACTTTTAAAATACTTGACCTACAGAGATAATTTTAATACTTTTAAAAAAAATCAAAACTAGAGGCATATATTTATGTAAAATATATAGTTCTATTTTAAATTTTCAAAATATTCTCTCATTCCTACGCTTTATTTCAATTAAGAAATTTTAATTTATTATTCAGAATTTTGCATTTCGAGTTTTAAATGGTTGAGACTCAAAATTATGATATAATATAATATCTTCTTATTTTTTTATGCTTTTTAATTAATGTTTTTTTAAATTCAACTTTTTTTTGTTTTGATATATCTTTTTTATTATCAATTTTAATTTAAAATTAAAATATTATGAATATTTTGATGATAAAAATATGGCTTAACATCTATAAAAAATATACTCTAGATTGCTAAAAAATAACTCTATGTTTTTTGATTATTCAACTTAACTATTTGTAAAATAAATAAACAAAGTTAATTAATAAAAAATGATCAAAATTTTAAAAATATTTACCTTTCATGTTGGAAATCTACCTCATGGCTGTCCTCATCTTCACTTAAATCTTCACCATTAAGAATGCGATTGACTTTTAAAGTTAAACTAGATAACAACTTCCGCACAATAAGTTTATCTTTATTTTTAGTTTTGGGAATTACAGGCATAGATTTTTCACAGTCATCAGAGCTGCTAATTAAAATTGGTTGAACTTGATTTTTTGTAATTTCTATTACTTGAACTTCACTTGAAGTAGTATCTGAATCTTCAGTTTCACTTGAACTACTAGAGCTAACTGGAGCAAGTGATTTATCTGGAAGTAATAAATTGGTATCTTCCGGTTCATGTATTTTTGTATTATCAAGAATAAACATAAGATCACTAGCTAACCCGAGATCACTGTCTTCTCTATCAGCTCGGAAATCTATATCTTCTTCCTCGAAGTATTCCTGTAAACTTAGTTCAGCATTTACAATATCAATATTGTCCATTCTTTACATATAATTAAATACCAAAGATGGCCTAGAAGTATATTATATACTATTATTTTAAGGTTGTGCTATATTATTTAATTTTTTCATATAAAGCTTTTCATATAACATTTTTTTATCATATAAGTCTATGCTATAGTATTTTATATTTTATTTTTTAGTGCCATCATCATCGAAACAAGTTGGTAAGGTATAATCTAAACCTTTCAACATGATTGTTATTACAAAATAAATACAAGATTTTATTTTTTATTTTAGTGCCACTTGCATCTGTTCCAGTTGGTAATGTCATATATTTTCAATAAGAATTTATAGATCTTAAATAAGAAATATTTCCCAGTATCGACAAATTATTTACATATATAATTGCAAGATAATGTAATGTATTTTTAGTTTTTAGTTTTATCTTCTTCTGTTAATACTGGTAAGTTTTACATATTTTTACTTTTTTACAACCAAATAATTTTAAGACGTGGCTGTATTTTATGTTTATTTTTTAGTGCCATCGTCATCTGAACGAATTGGTAAGGTGTATAAAGTGAACTTGTAATTGGAAAATTATTACAAGAATTTGATTTTAGTTTATTATGCCTATTTCTTTATTTTAGTGCAAATTTCATCTGTTCCAGTTGGTAATGACATATATTTTCTTTCTTTGAAAATTGATTTAAGTATTTATTATTATTATTATTATTATTATTATGCTTTTTTTTCTTTATCTGTTGCAACTTGTAAGGCTATATATATCAACTTTGCCACATGAGTTTATATTAAAAAATATTTGCAATTTTTGTATGGTCCTTACTTCTGTTAATGTAATAATCACATGAAAGACTTTATTATAGGTTTTTGCTATAATTGGTTAGAAAGATGACATGTTTTTTACAGCCAATTGACTTATAGCCCCACATTAGTAATTGTATAATTTTTTTTGTAATATATATCCAATTAAATAATAATTTTTGGTAAGAAGTGGAAGGGGCATTAGAATGCCTCTTTCTTATGACATATTTGGATACGCCCTCCTTTATACTCCACTCTCTTATGACCATGGATGCACCACTAATGTATCTTTTAATCTAGTGGAATATGTTTTTTACTTCTTTGTTGTTGTACTTTAAATATTCAATCAGATATTTCAAGAATTGAAACATTTTTTGATATTATAGTACTAAAACATCATCAACATATCTACTGTGAGTTTTACATTAACCTCCCATATTCGGTGGTTGTCTGGTATGAATTTATTTTTTAATTTATTTCCAATTTTTTAATTTATTTTTTAAATTTATTGTTTAAATTTTGAAAAAAATAAATTTTTTTTTTAGGTTGGGTGGAGAGGTGGGGGGGGGGGGGGGAGGGGTAGGCAGGTGGTGGGCATACGCCCCTTCGTAATAGAAACACCACTTTTATACGTAAGATTGTATAACATAATTTTATATTGTGTACTAATTTTACTCATTATAGTAAAGATATAAATATTTATAAAATCAAGTCGTTATTGATCCTAGGGTGTGATACACCAATCGCCACCACACCCACCTCTATTGCTAACATTCACCTCTCGTATATTTTGGTGGTTTACTATAAATTTAAAACAACTTTTTTGTGTATTTATATTGCTTATGTATTTAAAAAAAAAAAAATTCTGAAAAAGTGATCAGTTTTATACGGGCGAGGTGGTGGTTTGGTGCCCCCTCTGTCCATCCGATACACCCGGTGGTTAGAGTTTAACATAAAGTTGTAACCCACTCTTACACCTATCTTTTGACACCAAGATATTTGTATTTCGATAAGAATTGGCAAAGTAATGACAATTTAAGTGAAGAAAAACTTCATTTTGACCACAGTTTCTTCAACAAATCCATATATAGAAAAATCGCTATATAAAACGTCATAACTTTTGAACAATTGTTCGATTTAGATAATTTTTTCACCAGAGTTGTTACGACATAATATGTCTGGCAGATCTGTCGACATATTTTCAGACATATTTTCTGCCGACATAAAATATGTCCCACATATTTTCGATTGACATATTTTGACATATTTTTATGTTTGAATTATTTTCTGCTGACATAAAATATGTCAGACATATTTTCTGTCGACATATTTTGACATATTTTTATGTCTGAATTATTTTCTGCTGACATAAAATATGTCAGACATATTTTCTGTCGACATATTTTGACATAATTTTATGTCTGAATTATTTTCTGCTGACATAAAATATGTCAGACATATTTTTTATTCTTGAAGAAAAAATCAATCTAACAAATTTATTGCGCATTTCAACTTAATTTACAGAGTTAAGTGAAAATAGTTTAACAAGTTTGTTGCTTTTTTGCAATCAATTATGTTCATAAAACTTTTACTTTGAACCCTTTAAGCAAACATCAGTTGTTTCATAAAGGTCTTTTTGTGCCCTTTTTAGCGATGTATCATTTGATAGTATTGACTAATATTGGCATTTATTGACTTATTTATTGATTGTGACTTATTTATTGATTATGACTTATTTATTGATTATGACTAATATTGACATTGATATTATTGACTAATATTGACTAGTATTGAGGCATCATTTGATAGTATTTGATAGTATTGATTAGTATTGATTAGTTTTGGCGCTTTCCCTTATTAGAATATAAAATCTCAAGCTGAGTTTTTATTACTGAAAGTGGTTTTTATTAGTATGACTAAACTTAAAATTATTTCTTTGATTAAAATAATAATAATTAAAAAAAAAAACTTTTTCAGTTATTTTTAATTAATAGTTGATCCGGAAAAAGATTTCATTATGAAAAGTTGAATTCAAAAGATTCTATGAAAAAAACGGTTCACAGAATTTCAAAAAATTCGTGCCAAATTAAATTCATTTAAGCTGAAGAATTTGAAATATTTCACAAAAGATATATTCAGCTCATTAAATTCATATTAAGAAGACTAACCGGTAAAATTTATAACTAATTACGAATAATATACTTTTAGTTATAATAGTTATGATTTATTTAACAATAAAATTTATTGACAATTGCATTATAACAGCATAATTAACTGCCATAAACTTGCATAAAATGTTTTGAGTGAAATATATATTGGAATAATTATTTTTTTCGTTTTCCTTACAATTTAAAGTCAAAAATGGAGAATAATTTATTGAATGAATCAACTATTAGTTAAAAATAACTAAAATTTTTTTTTTTTAAACATTATTTTAATCAAGAGAATAATTTTAAGCTTAGTCATATTAATAAAAACCATTTTTAGTAATAAAAACTCAGCTTGAGATGGTTTTTACATTTTAATAAGGGAAATCGCCAATACTAATCCATACTAATCAATACTATCAAATACTATCAAATAATGCATCGATACTAGTCGATACTCTCAAATGATACATCGCTAAAAATACTTTGTCAATACTATCAAATGATACATCGCTAAAAAGGGCTGAAAAAGACTTTTATGAAACAAAAGAAATTTGCTTATAGGATTTAAAATAAAAGTTTTATGATGCATAACACAGGTCAACAAAAACAAAATTTTTTTCTGGTGCCAAGAAAACAATTTGTTTTTTATGAAGGATTTCTTATTTTGATTTCAAATATGCAACTCATTTTTTACCATCACGTCAAGTTGTAAAGATATTTGAAAAAAAAGTTGTTCAAAAGTATGTCAACCTGAGTCTCAAAAAAAGCGTATTTTCATAGAGATTTTGAAGATGTTATTCGTTTGTAATAAAAATAAGCATTTTTTGTATTATTGCTGAAAAACATTTTGTTGACAATTTTTTAAGAGTCTTTAGCATTTTTTCAAATAATTTTTTTGCCAAAAAATTTTTATATTTAGTATTGGGTTCAGATCATCTGAACCCAAATATCTTTACAACTTGACGTGATGTTAAAAAATGAGTTGCATATTTAAAATCAAAATGTGAAATGCAATCCAAAAAACAAATTGTTTGCTCGGCACCAGAAAAAAAAAAATTTTTTTGTTGACCTTCAATTATAATTGATTGCAAAAAAGCAACATATTTGTTAAACTATTTTTACTTAACTCTGTAAATTAAGTTGAAATGCGCAATAAAATTGTTAGATTGATTTTTTCTTCAAGAATATCAAACAGCTAATAATTCAGATATAAAAATATCTCAAAATATGTCGATAGAAAATATGTCTGACATATTTTATGTCAGCAGAAAATAATTCAGACATAAAAATATGTCAAAATGTGTCAACAGAAAATATGTCTGACATATTTTATGTCAGCAGAAAATAATTCAGACATAAAAATATGTCAAAATATGTCGACAGAAAAATTGTCTGACATATTTTATGTCAGCAGAAAATAATTCAGACATAAAAATATGTCAAAATATGTCGACAGAAAATATGTCTGACATATTTTATGTCAGCAGAAAATAATTCAGACATAAAAATATGTCAAAATATGTCGACAGAAAATATGTCTGACATATTTTATGTCAGCAGAAAATAATTCAGACATAAAAATATGTCAAAATATGTCGACAGAAAAATTGTCTGACATATTTTATGTCAGCAGAAAATAATTCAGACATAAAAACATGTCAAAATATGTCGACAGAAAATATGTCTGACATATTTTATGTCAGCAGAAAATAATTCAGACATAAAAATATGTCAAAATATGTCGACAGAAAATATGTCTGACATATTTTATGTCAGCAGAAAATAATTCAAACATAAAAATATGTCAAAATATGTCAATCGAAAATATGTGGGACATATTTTATGTCGGCAGAAAATATGTCTGAAAATATGTCGACAGATCTGCCAGACATATTATGTCGTAACAACTCTGTATATATATATATATATATATATATATATATATATATATATATATATATATATATATATATATATATATATATATATATATATATATATATATATATATATATATATATTTATATATTCAACATTTTCATTGTGTATTCAACATTTATATTGTGTATGGATATAAATATAATAAATATTATATTTAAATCCATACATAGTTAAATATTCCGTTAATTGCGTATAATTAATTTTTAACTGCATATTACAAATTTGAAATGGTAATATTTTTTTAATAAACCTATAAAATCAAATATATTAAATAGAAAAACTTCTTTTAAAAACGCCTGCTATCGTACTACGTGCATTTAAAATTAAAAAGCTTATAACGCAAATTGGAGTAAGTATGTCAAAACATTAAATTTGCTATTAACACTGTTTTTATATATATACTTGGCCACGGTAACGGGGATAGGGGAAGGGGGGGAGTAGGCTTTTTTACCCCAGAACTTCTAAAAGTAAAGTTAGTTTTTTTGCTGATAAAAAAAATTGAATACTATTATTTAAAACACTTTAATTTACTTTCGGCAAAATAAACGAAAATAAATCGACTTTATTTATAGTTTTAGTGGTAGCTCTATGCAAGTTTTACGCAATGAAAAAATTTTAGGCTATTGAAATTTTACACCAATGAAATTTTACGTCAAAATTTTACGCCGTAAAAAAAAGTCATTGGTTAAAAAAAACATCACTTACTTGAATCGTGAGCGGTGGTGAGTTATTTTACGTAACTGAAAACTATAATATACTTTTTTTCCATTTCATGGCATGAAAATAATTTTTATTAAAAACCACATGAATATATTTTTATAAGTTTTGGAATTTTTTAAAAGCTACAGTTAGAAGAATTATGAAGATGATTCGGTACTGGCGAATACTATTTCAATTAACAATCATTAAAATATCTCGGTGTAAAACAGCAATGTTTAATTCTACTTCACGCAATGACAGGTTGTGATAATGTTTTATTTTTCGCCGGAAAAAAATAAAAAATTTTCTGAAAAACTTGGCAAAATTTGAAGATAATGCGTTGCACTGAGTTCTGATTGTCTCTCGAAGGAAAGTTTCATCAGTGTTTTCCACTTAGTCAAATGATTTATTGTTCTACTTTATGACCCTACAAATTCTTGATCATTAGTGTTAAATCGTGAGAGTTAAATTCATATCTTAGAAAAGTTTGTAACTCATTTTCATACTTTATGTAGGGAGTTTAGTCACGTGATTTTTTATCACGGAAAAAAAACTTTCGGTTTGATATTGAAAAACTTCGTCCAAAATACGAAGGAAATGATTTTATGTAGGTGTCGAAGAATAAAAACCCACCTATGAAAATTAATTATATACATATATATATTGATGTAATATTTTTCAGAAAAGAACGTAGAACATTTATTTATGTGATACCGACAGTTTTCTCTTGAACTGAAAAAGTTATTCTCTTTTAAATGATTCAATTTTGTGTAAATACCAGTAAATTAAGATAGTTCATCTGGAATCACGTGAAAATAGGTTCTGCAGCTATTTATTTGTTATGTACATAACTTTTTGATTTAAAAAGAAAAAATTATATAGAGTGGGTTTTTTGTTTTCTTTAAAGTGATTTTTAGAAATACCCTAAGTAAATTCCGTTAACTAAGTGATGACTTTCTGCAGATATCTTAGTTACTCTACCATTCAATCTTCCACATGGAAAAAAAGATCTGTTATTTTTATTGAACGTTATTATACATACATTTTTGTGCATTAATGCTGATATTGATATAGTATGATTTTGGTTGATATATCTAGCTGAACTTTTTTGATAAGTATTTATTATTAACTTTCAAACCAAGATTTATTAAATCATTTACTGAAGACTTCAGTAAATATAAACTAAATATAATAGGTATGTGTGTAAAAATTTCAAACCATTTATTTATCTAAGTTTTATATATGGTTCGAAAGAGCTTTGAATTTGTAATAAAATGGTGAAAACTTTATGTAAAAAGAATAATTACTAAAAAAGTTATGCTCATTTAAGTAACATTATTTTTTATGAAGCATTGCTTAAGAAAAATGCAACTTACGTATAAAACTCGCGCTCGGCTAACGGCAGCTTTATAATAGAATTATTGTTAATTTGCGCATGACTTAGCATAGTGAAATGTGCAAAACGATTTAAAAACGTTATTAAAAAAGTTTCGAATTAAAATAACAAAATATTTTTAATGATTAAAACGTTATAGTAAAATCTATTACAAAATTTTATAAAACATGCACAAAAAAATAATCGCATATTTTTGCGATATTTACAATAATTATATATATATATATATATATATATATATATATATATATATATATATATATATATATATATATATATATATATATATATATATATATATATATATATATATATATATATATATATATATATATATATATATATATATATATATATATATATATATATATATATATATATATATATATATATTTATGGTTAAGGGTATATATATTTACTTTATTGAGGCTAGATTTTCTATAGCGTATAGGTGAAATTTAAATAATTAAAAGCTTTAGCGTTTTCGCCTCATTTTTATCGTTACGAATGAATTTCAATTAAACATATATATATACAAAAAAGATATATATACATGTATAACATCGGAAAAGGCGTGACATTTTAGTTGGGGCCGAAGTGCAAAAAAACAATCATAAAACACCATATAGTTCAACTAAAAACCTACACAAAAATATCCATCTAAACAATGGAGGGGGGGGGGGCATATCCACCACGGCTCTCCTTCATTTTCCCTTCCGTAGTCCATATATCTATCTAACTTTATATAAATTCCAACAAACCGCAAAAAATAAAAATAATTTTTTTACATACTTCTTTAACAAAAAATTTAGATTAAAATAATTATTTTCTTTTTTGCTTAGTAATGTTTTTAACAGAATTGCAGCTTTGAAGAAAGCTTAGTTTTTGAAGCAAACAAAACTGTGACATTCATAGCTAGAAAGAGTCGATTCTTTAGTACGAAAACGAAACCATATCCAATGATATCTAAAATAAAGTAAACCCCTAAATTAATATTGCTATACCTATTTATCTTACTAATATTATATTTAATTATTCTTAATTAAATTAATCTTACTAATATTATATTTCAAAATGGTTTTATTCCAACAATTAATAAACCAACTCGCATAACAAAAAATAGTGCTACACTGATCGATCAAATCATAATAAACAATTTCAAAAACATAAAAGTTAAGACTGGAATTTTTGTCACTGATATATCAGACCACTTTCCGGTTTTTATAATTTCACAAAAAAGCATCAATAAAATATCAGAAAAAAAAAGAAATTAAAAAGCGAATAATTAATGATACATCCACTATGACTTTTATGAATCTGTTATCCACAACAAACTGGGAAACTATTTTAAAAACTAAAAATGCTCAGGAAGCTTATAATATTTTTCATTGCATGTTTCAAGACCACTATAATAAAGCTTTCCCAATTATTAGTAAATTAATCAAAACCAAATCCCATCAGAATCCCTGGATAACGGCGGGAATAATAAAGTCATCACAAAAAAAAAAAACGTTTGTACGAAAAATTTATAAAAAAAAGAACTTATAAAAATGAAACAAAATATAAAAATTACAAACGTCTTTTCGAGACAGTTATAAAGTATTCGAAAAAACAGTATTATACCAACCAATTACATAACTGCAAAAATGATGCACAAAAAATGTGGCACATCATGAAAGAGGTGATAGGAAAAAAAAACATAAGCGCTAATGAACTTCCCAAAAAACTCATTATAAATAATTGTGAAATTACTAATGAAACGTTAATTTCTAATTCTTTCAATCATGAGTTTGTTAATACAGGCCCGAGTTTGGCTTCCAAAGTAAAAAACAGCAAAACTAGCTTCGAGTCATATTTGACCTCTAATAATGATCTCATGGAAAATAATAAGTTATCTGAACAAGAACTACTTGATGCTGTAAATTTATTAAAATCAAATAAAGGTAATGGAGTTGATGATGTAAGTAGCAATATAATAATTAAATCAATATTTTATTTAAAAACTCCGCTTTTGCACATTTTCAGTCTTTCTTTAAAACAAGGTATCTTTCCTGACAAACTAAAAGTGGCCAGGGTGATACCAGTTCTAAAATCTGGAGATGCAACTTGTGTCGCAAATTACAGACCTATTTCAATACTATCATGTTTTTCTAAAATACTAGAACATATTATGTATAAAAGATTGTACCATTTCTTAGATATTATTAACATCCTTTATAATAAACAATTCGGATTCAAAAACGGTCACTCCACTGATCAGGCAATTGCCTATCTTGTTCACGATATTCTGAAATCTTTTGATGAAAATAAATATACTTTAGGCGTGTTTATTGATCTCAATAAGGCTTTTGACACTGTAAATCATAATATTTTATTAACCAAACTAAAAAACTATGGTATTAAACACTCGAACTTTAAATGGTTTAAAAGCTACCTGTCAAATAGACAGCAATACATTTCTCATAATTGCAGTAAAACTAACAATATGAATATAACTTGTGGAGTACCTCAAGGCTCTATATTAGGACCGCTCTTATTTCTAATATATATCAACGACTTAAGTAAATCTTGTAATATATATCTTGTTTGCAGATGATACTAATCTATTTTATGCTCACATTGACATAAAAGATATATAACCTTGTTTGCAGATGATACTAATCTATTTTATGCTCACAATGACATAAAAATCTTGTTTAAAACTGTAAACATAGAACTTCAATATCTTTCTAAATGGTTTAGAGCAAACAAGTTATCTCTAAATGTAATAAAAACAAAATATACTTTTTTCCATCGTTATCATGAAAGAGACAAAATTCCATTAAAACTTCCAAATCTTTGTATTAACAATTATGAAATAAAAAGAGAGGTATCATTAAAATTTCTAGGCGTACTCCTGGACGAAAATGTAACCTGGAGATGTCAGATAAAATATATTGAAGGTAAAATATCAAGGAACATCGGCAGGCTATATAGGGCAAAACCATTTTTAAATCTAAGTTGTTTAAAACTCTTATATTTCTCCTTTATTCATTCCTATCTTAATTACGCTAGCATTGCATGGTGTAGTACCAATAAAAATAAATTGAAAAAACTCTTTAATATGCAAAAACATGCTATCAGAATTATATCCAATAAAAGCCGCTATACACCCTCTCGACCCTTATTTATTAACTTAAATATACTAAATATCTACCAAATAAATATTTATCATCTCCTAATTTTTATGTTCAAAATTAATAAAAGTATCATTCCAAAAATATTTAACCCGTTATTCAAAATAAAGGAAAACAAATATCTAACTAGATATTCAAATAACAGATATATACAGCCCAAAAGTTATTATGCAGCAACTGATTTTTCAATTTTAATAAGAGGACCAAAGGCATGGAATGAAATACTTTCAACTGAACTTAAAACTCTAACAATGCTTAATGAGTTTAAGACAAAACTAAGACAGCTATTAATAAAGAATGAGTTACCACAAAACTATTTCTGTAATTACATTATGATTTATCTATCAAATACATGAAAAGTATATTAATTTTAGAAAAAGACTGAGTTAAATTTATTTATGTCCTAATATATATATTTTTATTGTTTTTGTTCTCTGCTAAGCCTATAGCGCTTCTAGCTAATTTTTCACTTTTTTTTATTAATAGATGTTTTATTTATTATTTTACCACTTTTGTACATTTGTTTATTTTATAAATTTAACGAAGTTTCTTATTTTAAAATTAAACTTTATATTTACGGAATTTATAAAGGGGCTTGGTGATAAGACATATTAGTCTTCTTCTCGCCCCTGCTATATTTATATTTTGTTAGTAAATTACGGAATGTATATTTTTAAACGGCAAAAAAAAAAAAAAAAAAAAATTTAATAAGGATGCCTTATGTCGCAGATAATAAATAAATATAACTGTTATTATTGCATTAATAAACATAATCAATCTCTAAAAAAATATGAACCGGTTTAATCTTGATATGAAAAAGATCAACATCCATCGAAGCAATCGTGTGGTTTTCATCATGTTGTGTAACCTTGCAATGATAGATAAGATAAAATATATCAGATATATAAAATTTAAAAAAAATTAAGGCTAACAATTAACTAATGTATAATAAATTAACATGTAACTGTTATTACTGAATTAATAAATATAATCTTGAGGTCTTTAAGATGAACATCTACAGTAGCAAGCTGCCATCATAGTTAAGACCTTGCAATAAAGATAAATGAAATTATTTTACATATTTAGCACAATAACTGAAAAACCCATTACAAATTAGAAAAGATGAGAATGATTTCCTAACTTAAAAAAAAATCAAAATCACTTAACTCCTGATACACAACACATTTCCCATTACTAAACAGAAAAATCGATAGAAGTAGACCCTTCAATACTTTTTAACCTGAAATATAATAGATTTGATTATAAGTTATAATGAAAAGAAAGTTATATTGTGTTAGTGTAACTATCTGGTAATGGCAGATGCCATTTGCCTAGAGTGTACTGATTTATTGTAACTAAACACTAACATCTCTCAATCCATGGAAGCAAAAGTCTGTCTTTCTGGGTAGAGACAATGTGTAGCCATCATTATAATTAATATTAATTGTCATGAGCCAGGCAATTTGCTTATGTCAAATAGTAAATGAGCTTTGGTTTCCCATAGCTCGTTGTAACCAGGTCAACCATGGTTGTTGGATATTGGTAACTAACTGACTACCTAAAATTACATCTCTATATACATATATGTATATACATCTATGTATACATAAAAACAAATTAAAATCTTTTCATTATCTTAAAAAAAGGGGAGGGTAGAGAATATTATATACATTAGGCACTGTAAAATTTATTATAAAAATAAAGATTAACCTACTATCTGTAAATAATATCTGTTAATGCAAGTTTATAAGACATACTATTATTTAAAATAACATATACCTTATTACACACTTCTATTATGTTATCACCATATTACCACTTATTATGTATGCAGAAAGTTGATATTTGCTCACTTCATACTCAACACCATCATCATCTTCATTCTCTTTTGGTTTCCAATAAGAAACTATATATACATCACTTTTCTTCTTTTTAATGCCAATTAATATACATCCTGGATGTTAGTGGCATTATCGAACCACATGTGGCAAATACTTCTTCCAATAGAAACACCAAAAAGAATTTCTTTAATATCTGAGGCCTCATTATTTTCTAGGTCAGGAAACATTTCTTTTACCTGATCAGGCATGCAATTTTTAAATATTTTTTCTACATTTCTACGTTCTTTGTTTTCTTTTTTCTGAATTTTATCTGCCATTCGTTTTATCAATTCTAACTTCAGGTCATTATGACATTGCATATTTGTAAACCACTTTTTTCTGGCATTAGCCCATAATATCAACTTGTTTTGAATATCATTTGGCTTTTTGCATAGCAGAGCAGTTGTTTTATTTTTGCAAGCACAAAGTTTGGAAGAAAGAAAACAAAGAGTGGCATTTAGAGCATTGTGCTTTGCAGCGCTAAACATACCCATAAGTTCTTTTGAATCAATGTTGTGAAGCCTAGCTGACTTAGTCTGGTCTTTGAGGTGATCATTAGAACTCATTTCAAATTGCCGCTTGTACTGCCGGTCAATGATGCTAATAACTGCATTAAGGCAGTCAGCTAATGATTTACTTATTTCATCAGTTACTGGGCAAAAGCTGATTATTTAATCAAAAACTACATCTTCAATATTATTACCAAAGAAATCAGTTTTTCGTTTAAGTAGAGATAAAGGATTCTTGCTGCTCTCAATAAGAGTGTTCCGAACATTTTTTACTACCTGAATGCTAGATATGTAGTCAAGTCCCGTACCTGGAGCAATATAAAATTTTGTCATCCAAGGACCAGAAAGTAGCTTTCCAATTAAAGCTAAAACACACAACTCATGGATACCTAAGGTGAAAAAGTTAATTAGTAACAAAGAATAATCTTTGTTTATAATAGTCTTTACTCCCCGTTAATCTTGCAAGTGTCATTACTATTTGTAATTTGTATTTGTAACTATATTTGTAACTAATTCTATAGCCTATAATATTGTGTAGCGCTTTATCAAATGAACTGAACAGATATAAAAAAGAAAAAAGATACCTGTTTCAGATGTAAAGTCTTGAAATAAACTATTTCGCAGAACTGCGCATATAGTCATAAGCTGTACCTCCAGGAAGTTGATCAATAGCTACAACCATACATACTGATTCCGTTGTCAAGTGCACAGCATTTTCATGAACACCCTCCTGTAGGGCTGTCCAGAAATTATTACACAACCCAGAACATAGCCTAGCGAAATTTTTTCCATTATACTATCAATGTTTTATTGAAAAACATTTTTTACAGATTTATTTAAAGTCTTCTAGGGGTTGCTCAAAGCTCTTGAACATTTTATGTAAATTTTAACAGAAAATGTACAAAAACGCTATGTTATTTTTAGTATAACTGTCGAAAAATGTTGAAATTGATCAATTTAAGTTATTGATTAATTAAGTTATGGATGCCAATTGATAAGTTGATAATTATCTAAGTTATTGTGAGTATTTTTTTTAAAATTTTACACAATTTTGACCCAAATTTGACCCAAATCAAACAAATTGTATGTCATTTTCTAAAACACATAGGAAATAATGTTTTTGTTTAATAGTTATTTATTTTACCTGCATGCTATGATTGGGTACATACAATTTTGCATTTTTGTTTAGAAAAAATAGAAAATGTTGACTAGGAGTGGAAAAGAATTAAAAGTGACAAACCCAATTATACCGTCTTCGCCATTACCTTCGAGTGTTCCCGCAACTCCGTCATCTTCAAAACCTACCACTAGAACTAGTACAAATTTTTGGTTGATTGGTCAGCCATGTTCATCAATTACAGGAGCAAAGTTACCTACACGCAGACAGGTGACGAAGTATGTTTTATATCTGAGACATGATCCTGATAGCGTTGGTAACAGTGTTAAGAATGAAGAAATTTCTTACATCGTTGCAGACAGTGTTGCAGATTTTTGGCACATGGCTCGCATCAAAACCAAAGTAAGACAAAACTGTATGTTTGATGTTCTTGGATTATGGAATGAATGGACCAGTTTAAAAAAAAATAAAAGTCCTGCCACCGACCCTGGTAACAAACGAGAAAACTTCATCTCAGAGCTTGATATGCTTTTCGACATTGGTGCTCCAGATGCAATTGATGACATAAGAAAATCTAGACTTCTATCTCAGAAACACAAAGATGATGACATTGCGTTTTATCTTGATCAGAAACATGAAAGAAAGTCTAGTATGAATGGCCAGGATAAAATTTTTGAAGCAAAGGCTTTACAGTTTCTGACCAGAATTGAACAGCAGCAACAACGACAAGAAAAAAAAACAGAAAGACTAGAGAAAAGAGCTGGTGCAGAGCTAGAAGGAAATGAATTTTTTGATGAGTCCGAGGATGATGAACAAGTTGGTTGTACGGAAATTGATCCGGATTTTGAGCCAGATCACATTATTGAAAAAATAGAGTGTCAAGAATTTGTTACACTTCAAGTTCCCAGAAAAATTATGGAATGTGACGAGTTAACGACAGCAGCCGATCGGTAAAGTTGTCCGACAATCAAACTACAATGGTAGTTTCAGCTATAATAAAAGCAGCGGGTGGCAATCTAGACGACTTCGATGTATCCCGTTCAACTACGCGTCGAAAGCGAATGTCAAACAGACAGCACATTGCAGAAAACATAATGGAGAAAATAAAGGAAAAACCACATCAATTTGGTGCCATGCACTGGGATGGAAAGTTACTGCAGGACCCTCTTGGTGATAAGTTTGAACGTCTAGCAATTCTTGTGTCAGGTTTACCAGAGTTTTCATCGGGAAAATTGCTGGGTGTGCCACAACTAGGAGATCCTAAAGGACAAACTCAAGCTGATGCTTCATATGATCTCTTAGAAGCATGGGGATTAAAAGAATCAGTTGTCGCTTTGGTATTTGATACTACAGCAAGCAACAGTGGGGTCCATAAGGGTGCAGCTAAACTTATCGAAGAACTTGTTGATAAAAAGCTATTTTATCTTGCTTGTCGTCATCATATCCTTGAACTTGTAGCTAGCGCTGTTCGGAAATCACTGTTTGGTGAAATCAGAGTACCAGAAAACAAAATGTTTGCTACCTTCAAAGAGGCATGGTCAGGTCTCGATAAGCAATCACCTATCCAGTTGCTGAAAATTGAAAATTCATGGTTGTTGGAAGTTAAAGAACGAGTCATTGAAAATTTAAAAATGCTGCTCAATAGCAAGGAATCATCTGTGTTTCCTCGGGATGACTAACGAGAGTGCGCAGAAAATAATCTTATTGTTCTGGGTGAAACATCACCTCGTGGTACCCATTTCCTCAAACCTGGAGCCATACATCAGGCTCGTTGGATGGCTTGCAACATATATGCTGGGAAGATGTTCATGTTTTCAAAAGCAATGAAACACGACAAGGAAACTGTGATTAAACTGGAACGTATAAATAGATTCTTGGATCTTTTTTACACCTCAGCACGGATGCAAGCCAGTATTGGAGCCGATGCTCCCGTAAACGATCTAGAACTCATTCATGACATGATGGATTTCTGCAATGTAGACAGAGAAATTGCAGATGTTGTGGTAGCCAAACTAAACAACCATCGATGGTACCTCACTGAAGAAATTGTTCCTTTTGCTTTATTTAGTCATCATACTAAAATGAGTGACCATGTTAAGCAAGAAATAGCAAACAAATTGTGGACAATAGCAGTTCCTGAAAACTTCCAAATGGGTAAACCAATCTTCAGACAAATCAAACGCAACACAACATTGAAGAGTCTGTTTGGACCGGAGTCACATCTGTTGTTCCAGAATCTCAACATCAGAAGAGATTGGCTTGCTAAACCAGTGAATCAATGGGCAGCAGATGAAGACTTCCAAGTTGCTGAAAAGTTTGTTCGAACAGTAAAAGTTGTCAACGATGCTGCCGAACGAGGCGTCAAACTAATCTCAGATTTTGCAACAGTGATAACAACAGATGAACAACAGAGAGCATGGCTATTGCAAGGTGTGGAACAACATCGGAAGCTGTTTCCAAGTTTTGACAAAAAAACACTAAACATTTGAAACTAATAACTTGAACTTACTAACTTAAAGTGACAATTTCGACATTTTTCCTCATTTTGGACCTTAAAAACTATGAAAATATTGAATTATTTTCCAGAAATATATGTAGAACGTAAACAAACATGCACAAGTTGTGCATCATATTACTACTATATAAAAAATAACAATTTCCATAATTACTTTAATAAATTTAATTGAGTAAGACCAAGTAAGAACAAAAGTAAAATAGCGTTTTAATACATTTTCTGATATATTTTATTTAAAATGTTCAAGAGCTTTGAGCAACCCCTAGAAGACTTAAAATAAATCTGTAAAAAATGTTTTTCAATAAAGAATTGATAGTATAATGGGAAAAACTTCACTAGGCTATGTTCTGGGTTGTGTAATAATTTCTGGACAGTCCTAAACCTCCTGGGTTGATGCATGAAAACCAAGTGTCAGATCTTTTATTGTAAATGCTATCTCAGCAGCCTGTAAAGCACACCAAGCTCACGCATCATTAGTTCTACAGTTGTACAATGTGGAATTTGACTAAATCGGTAGCCATATATAAGTCTCCTATTATCTGTTGAGTAGCATTTTTCATTTTTGTTGTTTTGTGTTACTTGCTGAATTTCCTCCAACTCTTCCTGTAAATTCAGAATGTCATTTTGCAGTACAAGAATTGCAGAATTTTTTTCAGCAAGTTGTTGGCTTAACATTGCCTTTTGATAAGAAAACTTTCTTTGCGTGGATGTCAACTGTTGTTTCAAACAAAAAATTTGATTTTGAAGTTTTTTTAATTGTAAATTTGAAAACTTTTCTTTTAATTTTTTTCTAAGTTGAGAAATTATCTTTTTCTTACGAGTAATAACTTGATTTAGATATTTAAATCTGTATGTAAATCTTTGCCTTATCTCTTAAACCTTTAATACCCTCTTTATGCTTTCTCTTCGTAATTGCCATTTCGTTTGCCAAAATGGGTAATCTTTCTTATAACCTTTTTTCTGGGACTCAACTGGTCAGCTCTCAAACTGGATAGTGGTTCATGAGAAGAGGTTTTTAAAGTAGGACGAGATAAAGGATTTAAGTGATCACTATTTAATACAGATGAAACACTGATTTGTTGAGAAGAAAATGAAGAACATGTAACAAAGTCAATTGAGGTTGCAATTAATTGTGATGTTTGTGCCACAGCAGATGTTGTTATTTGGTATGCAAAGAGCATGTTGCAGATGTCAACAAATGGTTTCGAATTTCGTAAAAAATGGTTTACAAAGACTTTTGATGTTCAAACTAGTTGCTGAATCTGACTTATACAAATTTTGATGTTAAAATACTTACTGATTAGTTCTACAGTTACTTTATATGAATCATTGTTAGTTGCAAATATATGCAGTACATGTCCATTTCTACAGCTAATTTTAAAATAAGCTGGTATTGGAAAATTACAAGCTAAATAAGTTTTAGCTTTACCATAAAATAGATTTGTTTTCTTGTGAGGTCCCATGATGCACTCAATTAAATTCAACAATCATAATACTACTATTTAATTGGGTCAGCTATTAATCATAATTAAATAATTTAAAAAATCACCATTAATCTATAAAAAAATAAATATATGTATAATTTTTATATATCATATATAGCTTAAGGTGGCTTTATGGTAAATTATGGGTATGGAAAAAGCTGAGGAAATGCTGTTATTGTTTTTAATGATTTTTATGCAGAATCATCATAAAATAGTGTTAAATAACTTTAACTTTAGCACTTTAAATTTTATTTTGCAGAATTTTGCCTTTAAACTAATTTAGGTGGAGGAAAAGAAGTAGCCATCAAAAAAAAAATATATATATATATATAACCACCTTAATTATACTTGTCAGTTTTTGTGCAAATCGTTTAACAATTATAAAAAAAGACAACACAAATATTCTTAGTAGTAAAAGGCTATTAAAAAAAAGTTTGTGTAACAGTTCTAATAAAATATGTCATTATAATGAATAAAAAATCAAAAATACTGAATTCTCCACTGTCAAAAACCGCCCCTCTCCTAACACTATGTAACGGAAGTGGAAATACAAACCTCCACTGCGCAGAACAATAGGGTATGAGGTCATGAATATTTTCTGATGAAATTTGGCAGGCACATAGAAAATAGATCTTTACAGTTGCCTGAAAAATTTTAAATATGTACCAACATGTCTTCAATATTAATGCACCTCCGGAACAAAACGAAATTTTAAAACCGAATGAAAATCACTGGTAACTGTAAAAAAAAACAACAGAATTTATAACAAAAAGTAACAATAGCAATAGCAGAAACAGTTCTATAAAGTGTAACAGTAACAGTAACACTAAAAGAGGTGGAAATGGTACCTCCACTGGGTCAAAAAATACGATATTTGGTCATGAATATTTTTTAATGAAATTTGGCAGGCACATAGGAAATAGGTCTATACAGTTGACTGGAAAATTTCAAATATGTACCAACATGCCTTCAATATCAATGCAGTGCCAGAACAGGAACGAAGTTTTAAATAGCAATAAAAAAACTGAAAAATTTATTACACGTAAAAAAAAACCCATTATTTATTCAAGATAAAACATTCTACTTTTTTAATAAAGTCTAAGCTGATATAAAATTCTAAAAAAAAGACAAATAAATACATCTTGACCACACCGACTTCGAGCACGCTGTGAAAAAAAAGGTCACATTTTTTATCTCTGAAATCGGTGCCGTAAAAAGCCAAATACGCACGTACCTAAATATAAAATTAGAAACAAATTACTTCAGTGAAGTAATTTGTTTCTAATTTTATGTTTAGGTAAAAATTTGTAGTCAGTAAATAAATAAAACTATTTATTTACTGATAAGTAGATAAAAAGTTTTAAAGTGTTGTTAATTAAATCATCTGTACATTTATCATTAAGTTTTTTATTATTTTAACTAACCTGTAAGTTTTATATATAACATTGTATATATTATTTAAAACTAACTTTCATTGTAACAGTAAAACTTAACATCATACCTAAATTGATATCAATAAATTTAATTAACTATAAGGTTATTTATTTATCAAAAAATGATTGTTTTGATAAATAAATAACCTTATTGTTCATTAAATTTTTAGATATCAATTCAGGCATGATGTCTAGATTGATTTAAATTTATATATTTTCTTGACTTGATTTATGAAAAAATAGTTTAGATAAAATGTTTAAAGAAGAAATTTATGATTGGTATTTAACGTTAAAAGATACCTCTATGCATTGCATTGTATTGTAAATTTTGCAGTGATTTTAATGTTCAGCTCCTCTGCTATGAAAAACAATTAGCTACAAAGATAAATAACTTAGTTGATAATATCAGAAAACTAAAGAAACAACGCAAAAATAAAAAGTTGGATTTGTTATTAAGTAAAGCCTTTATTCCACCTGTGACAAATATTCCTAATAATACATCTGTTAGTTCTGAAGTTTGTAAAGAAACAATCCTTATCAGTGAAAACAAAATGCTGAAAAAAGAAAATAAAAATTTAAAAAGGAAACTTGAATCGATGATGGATTTAGAATTGGATTATTTTAAGCATCTAAAGGATTTTAAAGATATGTCAAGCAATCTGCAAATACTTATTTCAAAAAACTCTTAAATTGAAAGTGAATTAAAAAATGTTAAAAAACTTTATTGTGAAAAAGTAGAAAAGCTCAATATTATTGAAAACAAATCAGAACTATTAAAGTCCAAAAATAAATCCTTTAATGTTACAAATTTGAATAAAAAAATAAAATATCGTAATACTCATCTGGAAATTAAAAAAAATGAAATGAATTCATTTAAAAATGAAACAAAATATAAAATATCGCAATTAAAAAAAAAATAGAAGAAAATACTTCAGTTCTTGAAAATTCCGATATAAACATTTCTGAATTAAAAAACAAGAAAATAAAGCTGCAAAAAAAAGTGAGTCATTTAAAAATTATTTTGCAAAATAAAACCAACTATATTAATGACTGCAATATGAAAGATGTTACAAGTTTAGAGGATGAAATTGTTTTGTTATGTAATAAGACAAACATTTTAAACGAGGAGAATCAAGAACTTCAAAAATTGGTTTCTTTGTTAGATGACGAGGAAGTAATAACATTTGAAGATTGCAGATACAGCGATGACATTCGAGAAACTATCATGAAACTTCTTTTAATGAATGTGAGTATGAATAGTGCCAACGGAGTCATAAAAGTAGTATTAAACAAACTAGCAAAAAAGAACATATCTAGGCTACCATCAGCCGCTGTAAAATGTAGGTTAATGCAGGAAGCTTCAATTTTAGGTCAATTTCAAGTTGCTGAAGCAATGCTTGAAAATAATTTGACAAATAAAAACTTTAATATATGCAATTGTTTGCATGGTGATGGTACTCAGAAATACCATAAGCATTATCAAAATTTTTAAATTACTACAACCAGTGGGAAAACTTTATCTTTTGGTTTGTCAGAAGTAATTGGAAAAGATGCGGCAACTGTCTTGCAAAACTTTACTAATATAGTAGATGACATTTGTGATGTTGTTAGCAACTCAGCCACTGAAAAAGAAATTAATTTTGCTAAGTTAATAACATCAATTAAATCAACAATGTCTGATCTATCTTCAGTTAATCCTCTTTTTAACTCACAGTTAAAAACATTAAGAGAACAACTTTTGCCGATTGCAATTAATAACTGGCATTTGCTTTCTTCAGATGTCAAAGACAATATGAAGGACATAAGTAATTTTTTCTGTAAACTTCATTTGCTCGCTAATTTTGCATCTGAAACTGATAAGGTTTTGAATTCTTTTGAAAAAATTCTGCTTCAAAATGATTTTGAAACTGTTTTTGCTTTTAGTGGTAAAGAATGTGGTGCTGTAAGGTTAGTTCGTAGTGAGGGTAGTGAGGAAGCTGGTGTTGCATCATGGTTTAATTCTTTTCTTTCTTCTCGTAATGATAAGTTTTTTTTTGTTCCATTTATTGGAAATCGTTTTAATATTTTATGTTACAATGCAGCTGCCCTATACTATCATAAGGATGCTATAACAGAATTTCTTAATGCTTGGCCTAACCCTAATAATTTATTAAACCCAATTAAAGAAGACATCACAAATCTTGTATTCATCGCTGAAATTGGTGCATTAGGTATTGTTGACAAACTACTTACTGGTCCAATGTGGCGAACTATCGAATCACTTGATAGTATTTTATTTTTAAACCCCTACCTACTTTGCTTAAAAATTAGACTTTCATCACTTTGTATGGATGCATCCTCCTTATTATTTGCTAATGGAAAAATATTTGAGGATACTAATCTTCTTCATTAAGATGTGGTTTACACCAAACTGTTTGAATGCACTCAAAATAATGAGTTTGATTCTTTAACTGTGCAATCACTTGAAATTATTTTCCATGCGATTCTTGTTATTTCGCAACGTCAGTGTGCTGATCAGTTACCAGGTGGTAAATATTGGAATCCATCTAACTCAGTTTCTGAAGCAGCTTCTAATGTCCCTGTTACTAACAAAGCATCAGAAAGTGACTTTGCCATTTTGGATTTAATGGTTCGCACAAAACCCAATGCAAATGTTCAAACTATTCAGGCTTTGACAATGTGGTCTCAGAACCAAACATTAGAATGGCTTAATGGTAAAACAGATGAAAAAAGAAAACAATTACTTACATATTCAAGAACTAAAGTAACATTAATGAAAAGCAAATATGATGAAAGAAAAGAAGCTCTTAAAAAAGATCGAAAAGAAATTAAAATACAACATAAAAAAGTTGCAGCTTGTAATGATTTGATAAATTTAAATGAAAGGGCATGTATATTATTAGAGGAAGCAGAGGAAACAGTTTCTAATATAGAAGAGCCATTGAAATCAAAAGTACTCCTTGCTCAACTTAATTTTTATCGCATAATCTTAGATGTCGATTGTGACAAAAAATTTTTTTGTAAAACAAAGGTAGAAGGAAGCAAAAGAATAAAGTTGTCTTCAGAGGAATTATATCAAAATCTTCTTATTGTTATTCAAGCAAATTTAACTCCAAACAAACAATCTTTAACTAATATAAGTAATAATTTAAAGCCTCATAAAATACGCGATGCAGCTGTTGAAAACAAAAAAAAAGAATTAATGGAAAAAATTCAAGATGCAAGACTAAACAAATTAATAGAGCAACAAAAAAAGCACTCCTCATCAAAATTTATTAACAGTCCATCTGATTATGTAGGTTTTTCTATACAACATCGTGTTAGAGAAGATGCTCATGAAGTATCGTGGGAGCGTGCGCAAGTGGTTCAAATTGATCAATTAAACGGTAGACAAACTACATACCTTATTAAGTATGATAACGAACCTGATGAAGTATGGTCATTTCCTTTATTAATTGATTTTGAAAAAGGTGATCTTATTCTTTGTAGCTAGGGTTGCAAGGTAATTTTATTTAATGTAAATTTAGAATATTGTTATAGTATATATTAATCTTATTTATTATATTGTTATGTTCCAATAAAGTGTTTTTACTGCATTTGAGTTCAGTGGTTTTTATCTTTATAAATAGTATGAATCATATCTGATATGTTTATCTGTACCAATTTTGTTTATTTGTTGTTGTTTATTTGCAGCTTAACTGCACATTATTATTAAAAAAAAAAACAAAAAAAAGGCTTATGCAAAAATACTATTGCTTTTACATGAACTGCCTATCAAGTAAAGGAAAGAATCCAGAAATGGAGGGCTAACCTTAGGCGGCATGACAGCTCACTGATGGAGTGCAAAGTCCTATGGCTTACCTTCTCGTTGGTGCACTTCGTTAAGTAAGTTAGACAATTTTGTCTAATTTATGAACGGAATAGCCAAGGCAAATTATGTATAAAATTGCATAAATTTACAGATATGATGTCTGCAAAATTTTGAATGAATTTTGAAAATTGAAATTTCTGTGTTCAAATAATTTGCAACATATAGTCAAACTTGGGTACATTAATAGTGCGATAATTTATTTTGAAGAAAAAACGATTTAAAACATCTTTAAAAAATTTAAGACAAACAGATAAATAAGATAATCCGTATAAGTATTTCCATGACTGTTAATCTATGTTAATTCCATATCTGTTAATCTATGTACTCTCAATTTCCTAACACAAGAGGGAGGGGGTAATAAAAGTGTGGGTGGGGGTGGGGAGTTTAGTCAAGATTTATTAAACCGGGGGGGGGGGGGGTGCAGAATTTACACTGAAAGTTTTATACTTATTAGTAACTAGTATATATTTTTTAAAGCTGATTTTCACTGATTTTTTTTTTTAGTTTTTAAATATCATTTTTTTGTTAATAACAAGTAAAAATTAATAAACGGGAGGGGGTCTTAATATGCTTAGGGTGGGTGGCAACGTTTCTCAAAAATTAATAAACGCCCTCCCCCCCCCCCCTTCTTCAATTATGGACTCGAGCATACACAATCAAATAAAGCCAAACACAATAGAACAACAACTAAACAAAAACAAAATAGAACAATTCAACGAGTTTTTTATTCATTGTTTTCAAAATTTTCAAAAAGTTAAAAGCCCTAACCCTATTAAAAAATAGAAATTTATCGTAGATCTTTTATCTACGATAAATTTATCCATAAAATATTATCGTAGGTGCTGAAAACAATAAATTAGTCGAAACAGTAGACTATAACCGGTTAAATCTCTTTTTGAAGTTATAATAATACTGAAATTATTAACAAGTCGTTGACTAAAATCTTTTTTGTTAAAGTAAAAATAAATTTTAGATTTATGTTTATTTTGTACGTATTTTGACGTTTTCGGCCTGTTTTATTTGGGTGTTCAATTGATAATTTATAAAAAAAAAAATTTATTTATTTTAATAAAAATAATTTAAGTTAATATTTATCATCAAAGTTTTGTTACGCTTAACGTATTATAAATTAAAACATTTGAAAATTTATTTTGTACAAAAAAATTAAAAACATATTCAAACATATTATACCGTTAATTGACTATTTCATTGTACGTCTGCGTTAATCCTCCAAAAAATTCTTCTTATGAATTGTTCAAATAATTTGGATTTACAATTTAATTTCTAATAGAATTTTATTATAAGTTAGTTTACGCAACCTTTTATGCAAGAAAAAAAAAAGATAAAAACGTTTTTTTTTGGGTGCCAAAAATTTAACGAGAATGTAACTTTAAGAAAATATTTCATAAAGAGTCTATGAATTGAAAATATTTAAACACGTATATCTTTGGAACTAAATAAGCTACAGAGGTGGTTGAAGCCATTTTGAAAATGAAATATAATAAGGAATATAATGCATTTAATATAAAAAATATTTACATTCGCGATAAAAATATTGCCTAAACTCCCTACTATATGTAAAATTTCATGGGGTAACTTTTGATATAGTGCACTATGTTTTTGTTTTTTTTATATTTATCAAATATTAAAATTTTTATTATTATTACAAAGATTAAACTATTTGTAGAACAAGTGTAATGGTTTAAAGTTACGATTTTGTACAAAAGTTTAACACTTTAATCCCTGGTTCATAAGTTTTTAAAGCCCTGATACTCGTTACTTATTTATTTTTAACATATAGTGTTTAATACTTGTTGCTGTATTTTTAATGAATTTTTAATTGATGCATAAATGTCAGTGTTATTTTTTTTGAAAAAACATTGGTTGCTACAGGCAAGATTCAGTTACCATGAAGACAGGAGGAACTATTTTCCTAGTGGGTCTGAGTGTTTTAAAATGAGAGTTTCAATATTATTAAAGTGAAGGCCAAGTTTTACGCTTTCACCTCAAAGAGCATAAAAACGTATAAATTTGTCACCAAGTTTTTTCACTATATAGCTAGAGGAAGTGCTGGTCTTAATGTCAACTTTAAGTAAAATTAGATTCCAGCATGCTATATTTTGTTTATTTTTAAACCTGGTTTTCATCTGAATCAAAAAGCATTATTTTACAAGATGCATATGATTACGCGTCAAAGCAAAAATGACAAAATTTAGATAAAACTAGAAACAAATGTATAACAAGCATAATTTAATAAAGAAAAAAAATATTACCTGAAGTCAATACAATGGAAGGAATTTTATTAAATCTCAAAGTTTTTATGTATAGTTTTATAAATGAATAAACGAATATTGTTGCGAAGTCATTTTTTGTTGTACTTTGTAATTGAGTATAATAAAACACAAAATAAAGCCACGTCGTGGTATTTTTCTCTCGTAATATTTCAATCTATTTTAAAAAGATTTTCGCCAGACGTAAAATATAATAAAAAATTTTGATGTCAATGTCACTTTTTGATTTTTTTTACGTTTGATAACAAACTGAGCAAAGCACGTTAAAATATTACAAGAGAAATTTGTAGACTGCTGTGTTCTATATTTTTTTCATTCTTGTATTTGTACTTTATGTTATACCCTTTTCGTCAATAAAATAAATTTTTATTTAACATTTTTATTAATATATATTTATTTAGTAGAAAAATGGTATTAAAAGATTAAGTTGGTCTGGCTCTGTTATCAAACTTAAAGAAATTTTAGTAAATTTTTATTTGATGATATCTAATTCTTCTGGTGCTAAGGTAAAAATGGTGGTTCAGTGGGCATTTATTTGTCCAATGGACTCTTGTGTCCACTGGGAGATGCCAAGTTTTTAAAATTTATTTAAGTTTATTTGCTTCTGTTTCTATTCTTAATCAAATAAAAAAAAAATATTTTTTATTTGATTAAGAATAGAAACAGAAGCAATTTTTCTTTCATCAAAAATAATTGTTGCTTGCAACTCTTTTTCGACATTTTTCCGAGTAGCGTATAAATCTTTAAGATTTGCTCGAAACAATTTTAGCTTTAATTTTAAAAAATTCTTAAAGGCTGTTTATCTGAAGTATCATCACAAATATGTTGTTTTACTAACTCATAAAAATATTTGTAATTGTGTTTTTCACAATTAATTTAATAAACTTTCACGGTAATTTAATAAACGAACATAGAAATACGGATTCATCGGTAAGTTACGGGTAACATTTTAAAAGTAAATAAAATAATACAAATTTAGCGACGCCGTACAGCTTTCATTAAATACTATTTTTTTTTAAAGCATCTTCTAAAGAAGCTTATAAATTAGGAAATAAGACATCGAATCAAACTATCCCATTTTTTGTCTCCTAATCGAAATTTTAGTGCACAATAGCCTAACTCTTAAAAATTTAAGGTTTAGCGCTTATTGGACAGTCATTAAATAGTCAAAAATATTTCAATGTATTTTCCTCACATATTTTATTGTCGAAAGTATTCAAATTTCCTTTTTATTACTTCTTTTAGAGTTTTAGTGTTCTTCTCTTCTAAAATTGACATTAGGTGAGTTATGTCTGTTTTTTGTTTATTAACACTATGCAAATCTTAGGCCTGCAATAGAACTCCATTTAGAAAATGCATTAGAAGAAGAAAGTGGGCGTCTTTATAAATATGAATTAGATAATAAAAAACGCTCAATAAAAGAATATGTTCTGAATACGTATAGTCACTGGTGGACTTTGAAACAGTAATGCAAATCATAATGTTATTTGTCCTACTCATGTTAAAAATAGGACTATGAAACCAATTGCCTACAAAATTGAGTCTACTGGTCAAAAGCAACAGACAGGCAATAATATTGCAACTCGCATTGAAAATGTAATTCTTTAGATTGGTGTTGATAATGTTACAAGCATTATAACTGAAAAAGACACGATTATGAGAGCTGCATGGAATGTTATTGAAAAAAATATCCAAAAACATACTTTAAAAGTTCTGCTGGCCATAAAATCAATTTTTTAGTACAAGATATTTGCCTTTTTCCTGAAATTGTGGATGTTTTAGAAAAGTCTGAAATTCTAAAAGCATTTATTAAAGAATGAACATCTCTTGTTGGACTATGAAAGGTCGTAACGTCCATAATACGTTGCATAAAACGTCCCACGGACGTCTGTGCAACGTCTTATGGACGTTAGAAGTCCGTAGAATATCGTAGAGACGTCCAATAGACGTTTTGTGCCCGCTGGGTTCATTTGAATTTTTTCAACTTAAGTGCCTTTTCGCGTATATCTTTACCCACAAAAAAGTTAGAATACATAAATATGATACAAGTCAAATTTTTTTGGAAAGGCTGTCACCATTTTTTAAATGTTATTAAATTATTATCAAAACTTGAAGGTAAACTGGAATCAGATACTTGTCTACTTTCTAAAGTGTAGTGAAGACACAGTATTGTAAGTTATTGTTTTAGATTGATGGGACATTGTTCACACACCATCCATGGGAATTGCGTACTTCTTTGATCTACATAACCACGATGGTAGAAATATGTATAATGATCCTCCTCTAACCAGTGAAAGTGATCTTGTTATAGTCTTTGAGTTACTTCTAAAGTACATAGTTAAAACAAAAAGACTTTGCACTATTCAAACTTCAAAAAATAAAATCAAATCTTTTTATTGAATATGTGCAATCCGGCTCCAGATTTTTCTGCTCAAGTTGAGTTAAAGGATTTTGATATCAAATGGGGAGTTAGGGGTACGAGTAAATTTCAAATTTAGCAAAACTTGCACTAATATTCTTTATTATTCCAACTTCTCAAGCTGTAAGTGAACGAATATGGAGTTTATATGATTTTATAAATTTAAAGCGTAAAAACAGACTTACAAAAGATAAAGCAATTGATTTAGTTCTCATGTATGCAAATGCCACTCTTCATAAAAAATAAGCAAATATTGCTGAATAATACTAAAGATAATGATGAGAATAATGAAGTTTCTGTTAATTTCAATCTATAAACTTCAGTTGATACATATCACATATTGTGTTAGTTAATTAGTTAAAAACTTTTATCTAATTTAAATAAATGTTTTTAGTTAAAAACTTTTTTTTAGCTACAAATAATAATTAAAAATAAATCTTTAAATTACATTATAGAAAATCTATCTTGGATTTCTGTGCAAAAGATTAATATAAATTTTTCTATTTGCTTTAGTATTTTTTTAATTTTTGTTTTTACTATTTAAAAACACAGAATTTATTCTAAAAATTTGAGTTCTACAAAAAAAACAAAAAAAAACATATTTGCTTTAAAAATGAAGTAGCACGATAAGAATTGATTATCAAGTGGTTGCTAATTTTGATCAAACCTTTTATTTCATCTTTTTTATTTATCGAGTGAGAATATGGTGGAAAATATATAACTATCATTTTCAAGGGGTTATTCGACCAAAAAAATTTTTGAAATAAGGAAACTTAAAAAAAAAACAAACCAAATTATTTTTTTATGGATGGTGGGGGAGGGGGAGGGGGTATTGGGTGAGTAAAGGACAGTCAGGATAAGAGTATTGATGTCTATTTATATATATATATATATATATATATATATATATATATATATATATATATATATATATATATATATATATATATATATATAAATAAGCGTTTAAAAAAAAAGGTGTTTTGTTGTCAGTATGAACATGAACAAATTTAATTTTTGATCATTTCTATCATTACAGCTTATTAAAATTTATACCTTTAGTTTGGTTATCATTTATTAGTAATGACAAATGCACGCCTTTTATTTTATATATAACATTCATTTACTGCTTAAACAATGGAAAATAAGCAAATAATATACAGAACTGATGACAAATATTTGACATAACCAATGATTTCTACTTATAAATATTTTTTTGAGTTTATTGACGTAATCGTTTAATTGTTAACGCGTCTATTAGTAAAATCAACTTTTTACTATTTTTACGTTTAATGTATTCTTTACTATTAACATATATATAAATATGTATATATATATATATATATATATATATATATATATATATATATATATATATATATATATATATATATATATATATATATATATATATATATATATATATATATGTATGTATGTATGTATGTATGTATATCATACCAGTAAAGTAGGAACAAAAAATAGGCCTACCACAAAGTTTTAATTGGGCCCCTAAATTACTCCTCTACTATTCCGCTCCTTCCTTTCCCTTTCCAAATAGACACAGTATATTTATGGTTTAGTCTAATAAACACTTCATATAACTTGAAAACCATATTTTTATCAATAAAATTGAATGTCTTCTTGCACACCAAGAATTTGTAAGGACTTTGAAACAACTGTTCAAAAATATGTGCTACACTTGGCGTTACATGAAATAATGACTCCTAATTTACGCATTTTGGTAGAGCTTTCTGAAAAAGAGTTTCTACTTCTTGACTATATAATAACAGCAAAAATTGCTAATGTTGCTATGTTTATATACGTGCATATAGTTTAATAATAGTTTTAATTTTTTAACACGCAATATTTGCATATTGCGTATTAATATTGCGTTTAATACGCAATATTTGCATATTGCGTAAACTATACTGCAATACGCAATATTTGCATATTGCGTATTAATATAAAGTTCTATTAGGCTTTATATATACATATATTTATATATACATACATACATACATGTATATATATATATATATATATATATATATATATATATATATATATATATATATATATATATATATGTATATAGGGTGCGGGAAAAGCTCGGAAACTTTTTAATAAAGGATTGTATTACAATTTTATTAGTCGAAAAAAATATAATAACCTAACAACATCAAAAAATATATACAATTTTAATTACAAAAGTTCATTTTTTAAAATTCAAGTCGGGGAGTTCGGCGGCCATTGCTGAGGCGACCAAAATGCCGGAAAATTGTTTTTAAAAAATTCTTGCGCCGTTCTTGCTCGATGTGCTGGCGCAGAATCTTGTTGAAAGATCCAATTTTGGTTCGGATTGGTTGTTGGGTTTAAGTTTTGTTGGGTTCAAGTTTTGTTGGGTTCAAGGCAACACAAATGTCGGTGACAGAGTTGTAGGCGTTGATTTTGATTCAATTTTCAATAAAAATAAGTTCTGTTTTGCCGAAAAATGACACTCCAGCCCAAACCATCACTCCAGCTGGCTTCTGGGTGAATAAAACAATGCAACCTTTTTTGTTAGCCTCAGAAGACCCTGAAGCAAGAACACGTTTATTTTGGACATTGTGGGCTTACTCAACGCTGAAGAATTTTTCGTCTTAAAAAATAACTTTTCGTTGAAATTGAGCACCGCGCTCCAGTATCAATCTTTGACATCTTTGTTTTCTTATTTCGTATTTTTTGTCATCTAGATGCTGGGATTTTTGAAGCTTTAAAGACTTTAGTTTAAGTTCTTTTTGGACAATATGACGGACACTGTGTTCATCAATGCCAATTTCTCTGGGCATTTGTCTCATTGAACGGCGGAAATCTCGTCGGAATCGGTCTCGGATCAGTTTGCAGATGGCAGGAGTGTTGGCAGTGCGTGGTCTTCCACTACGAGGACGGTCCTTAGTGTGGCCCAACTCCTTACAAAGTTTAATTGCTTTAGACACCACAGATTTACTGACATTGAGTAAACGCACAACTTCGATTTGACGTTTATTTTGAAATTATAGACGTACGAATGTTTTCACGTTCGATAGACATCTGAAAACAAAACATTTAAGAACGTTTAATACATTATTCAAGAGAGAATTGAATAACAAATTCAACAATATAAAAATAATAACAAAAACATTGGTTTACTCAATAAAAATTTTAAAGCAAAAAAAGGGTCCGAACTTAACAGGATATATATATATATATATATATATATATATATATATATATATATATATATATATATATATATATATATATATATATATATATAAATATATATATATATATATATATATATATATATATATATATATATATATATATATATATATATATATATATATATATATATATATATATATATATATATATATATATATATATATATATATGTATATATCTGTGAGTGTGTTTTTTTGTTTGTTTTGTTTTTTAAACATCTTTGCTTCAAACAAGGTTGCAAGCAGTCACTAATTAAAGTTGGAAGTTACTGAAAGAGAAAAGATGAAGATTGTAGAACAAGACAACGATTGACGGACGACTTAAAAGATTGCAAATTAAACGAATCAGGAAAGCAAGATGAAGGAAGCGAATTCCAAAAAATTGATGTTCGAGGAAAAAAACTAGATGAATAAGTTTTTGGAGCACTTAGATGAATAAGTTTTTGGAGCACTTAGAAACAGTCACAGAAAAAGGATGACACTTAATTGAATGACGAGTAACACGAGAATGAACTTTATTAGATGGCACAAGAGACGCTAGCTCTTTAGAGCAGTGCCCATTGTAGTATTTGTAGAAAAGAGAAAGAGAAGCAACATTACGACGATGTGATAATGGTTGGAGGTTGGCTGCAAGAGCAGGTCCAACTATGTTTACAATGCGTTTTTGCACCTTGTCTAAAAGAGAAAGGACATCATTAGAAGATCCGGCCCAGATATGGCAACAGTACTCCATACAAGCCGGATTTGAGATTTATAGAGATAGAGAATAGAATCCGAAGTAAGAAAGTGACGAGCTCGATAAAGAGATGCAACCTTATCAGATACTAATTTTGCAACAGATTTGATAAATGGTTTCCAAAAAAGATGGGATGGAAGAGTTTATCCTAGAAGATGAAGAGTAGGTGACTCATCGAGTACATCACCGTTCATAAATATAGGAAGATCTAAATTATTGAGATACCGATTGGCTGAAAAAAAATTGAGTTTTATCTGACATAAAGATCACCAGCCACTGTGAGCCCCATGCTGTAGCAGAAGTGAGATCCTTTTCAAGCTCAAATACCCCCTCCAAGCAATCAGATGGTGTTGGTTTTTTATCACGGCAAAAATAAATGGTAGTGTCATTAGCAAACAATGCCACCTTAGATTAAAAAATATCTGGAAGATCGTTAATGTAAATTAAAAAGAGTATAGGGCCATGGGTAGAACCTTGAGGAACCCCTGAAGTTACAGAATAAGAAGAAGAGCGTTGTCCATCGAGGATAACTTTTATGCTACGATTGGAAAGGAAGAATTCAATGATCTTAAAGATGTCGCCGGATACACCATAAGAAGAAAGCTTATGGAGATGACCAGCATGCCAAACTTTATCAAAAGCTTTTGAAATGTCAAGAGCGATGGCCTTAACCTCTCCACCTTCATCTAATGCACGATAAAACCAATCAGTTTTTACTGTTAGCAAATCAACTGTAAAACGAGAAGATCAAAATCCTTATTGATGCTCAAAAAGTAAGTTATTAGATTCAAGATGAGAAATTAAGTGTTTGTTAATTAAAGATTCAAAAACCTTGCTTATGATAGGAAGAAGACTTATGGGACGGTAGTTAGACAAATCAGATCGCTCTTCAAAATTTTTGAAGATAGGGATAACAGATGCCGTTTTCCAGCAGGCTGGAAAACAAGACTTTGATAAGCGCTTGTTGAATAGTTTTGAGAGTATAGACGACAGCTCCATGCCAGCCTGAATCCACGAAGTTATGTAAGAAGCACATTGGTTGACAGGACGACGAAAGATTTCTACCCAAGGGCCATCACGAAGAAAATCGCGGAAAGAATCCCAGTTAGCTTTACTGTAGTTGTAAGAGGTTCGATAATAGGGGAATTGAGGTCATGAAGAAGCATGAGATGTTAGTTTTAGAGAGATCAAACTGTGATCAGAAGAACCTAAGGGTGAATGCGGAGAAACTGAACACTGACTAGGATCAGAAACAAGACATAAGTCGAGTAGAGAAGGTAAATGATTAGGGTTGTCAGGAAAGCGAGTTGAAAAGTTGTCTATTTGAGTTAGGGATTGAGAAAGGCAAAGTTTGTGGGCTTTAATGCCTGTCGAGTCACTGACACTAGAGCCAAGCCATTCAGAGTGGTGAGCATTAAAGTCACCAACAACAACTAAATTAGCTGATGGATAAAAAGAGAGGACTTGGTCAATATGATCAGAAATAACGTCAAAAAGAGTGCAGCCTTGAGATGAAGGAGAGTGATATAGAACAAAGAGAAAGGCAATAGAGTGAAGTGGTGCTAAACGAAAGCACATGAAAGAATAGTCTGTGGATTCAAATCTAGTTTCACGACATGGATAGTTATATCGGTCTTTTGATAAAAAACCACAATTGTTTGTCAGTGCTTAAAATTAAAATTATTTTGCAAACAACTTATTAAGATTACCCGAGAAAAAAAACCCGGCTAATCCTGTTAGGTACTTAATAAGTTTCCTACTAAAACTTAGTAAGTTTCCGACGAGTACTTAGTAGGAACTTAGTAGGATTAGCAAGTTTTAGTAGGAAACTTATTAGGAATAATGAGGTTTTTACTGGGAACCTAGTAGGTTTTACTAATACGACTTACTAAGTACTTAACAGGATTAGTAGGTTTTTTTTCTCGGTTAAGTATTACTTTCTGGTTTTAGTTAATAGTTTTTTTTAGTTAATTTCATATTTTTATTCAAGGTTTTATTAATTATTTGAGTTTTAAAGATTTCTTATTTATACTAACAGGGTTATTTTTCAAGAAATATGTGTGTTTAAGTATAAATGTAAAAATAATTATTTTTCAATTTTTACTTAAACATAGATAATTCTTGAAAAAATAGCCCTATAAATCTAATCAAACTAGTCGTCTAAGTAACGAGGACGCTTATTTATAAAGCAATAATAAAAATAACAAATAATAAAGTGTTAGGTTGTTTAACTAGAACATTAACAAAAATACAATAAATAGTGATGGTCAGTTTTTTTGGTAATTTCGCAAGTGCCAGTGGAATAATTGCACCCATAAGGTTTGGCTTGATCTTTTATGACCATAACTGTATCTATGACGAAATTTATAAAAATATTAATATAATTCAACAACTTAATAACATAATAGCATTTTACAATAAAAACGCATTTTTAACTCACCATAATTTTAGATTAATGAAAAGGTTTCATAATCATTTTTCCATAGCTATAAAAATTAAAAATATAAGTGTATGAAAGAATGAAAAAATGTATAAAATATATAAGTATTAAAATATTCGTGCTGATTCGAATATATATATATATATATTATTCGAATATATATAATATATATATATATATATATATATATATATATATATATATATATATATATATATATATATATATATATATATATATATATATATATATATATATATATATGATATACGTATATATTTGTTTTAAATTATTCTATTATATATTAAATATATTCTTGTAATTCTATTATATATTAATTATACTATATTAATATTAAATATTATTTAACTTAATAACATATTTTACAATAAAGTGTACCTAACTTAGAGCATAATATATATCTTGTCATCAATTTCAAGTCATTAAAAAAAGGTTTTTTTGGAAATACTGTAGAGTAGTTAAAAATCTCATTGGTTATCTTCTTTTTAAAAAAATAAGACAAAATCTAATCCAACAGAACATTGCACTTTTCAACAGGTTTATCTATTCGTGCCGATTTCTAATGAATATTGTAATCACATTTCCTAAAAATGTGTGTATATATATATATATATATATATATATATATATATATATATATATATATATATATATATATATATATATATATATATATATATATATATATATATTAAATATATATATATATATATATACATAATATTAACAACATTAGTAAATAGCAATCTTTTAAAGGAAATCTTAACTTCATAAACAGATGTATATATATATATATATATATATATATATATATATATATATATATATATATATATATATATATATATATATATATATCAGTTGAATGTCAGTTGATAGTATGTTATGTGCTGTACATGGTGACAAAATACCACAAGTTTAAAATAAATGTTTACAAAATGACAGATACAAATGGCACTCTCAGTTGGAAAAAATATTAAAACCTTAAAACTTTTACCCTGATTTTCTCAGTTTAACACTTTTTGACTTGTGGCACCCTTGATCTGGGTGAACGATATATATATATATATATATATAAATGATATATGTGATTTTAATATTGATAAATTTTTATGTCAATATATATATATATTTATATATATATATATATATATATATATATATATATATATATATATATATTTATATATATATATATATATATATATATATATATATATATATATATATATATATATATATGTATAGCCTGTTCTGTAAAAGGAAAGAGTTAAATTGTAAACAATATAAAATCATAAACAAGAACAAGAAAAAAATCAGAAATAAAAAAACACATCACCAAACATATCACTATGTATCAGAAAATGCTAGAATTTGTAACTACAGATAGGTATGTTACATGAAATTTTTAAACTCATCAAATTTTAGGTTGTTATATATCATTAAAAAGAGCTTCATTTAAATATTCCAAAAGTGAAAAAATTTTTAAAATCGAACCACCTTACAAAAAGTTATGACGTTTTAAGTACCGATTTTTTGATATTCGGATTTGTTGAAGAAACTGTGGTCAAAATAAAGTTTTTATTAACTAAAACTATTATAACTTAATCAATTTTTATCCAAGTTTACATCTTGGTATCAAAAGATAGATACAAGAGTTATCTACAAATTTATAAAGGTTTCTAGATTACGGGCGCATCCGGGGGAGAGAGGGCACAAAACCACCATCCATACCAGCAATAAAGACTAACAATATTTATACAAACGTGTTTTTTTTTTAATGAAAATGTAAATTTTTACATACAAGATATTTTGTAATTAGCTATCAGACCAAAGTCCGTACAGAAGTTTTATCATTGTCTTTGGGTGGATGTAAGGGTGATGGTTTCAAGCACCCTGTTGTCAAAAAGGACTTTTTTTTTTATAAACATTTATCTTTATAATTAAAAGAAATCTAGTATCAAACAAAAAATTATGTTTTACTACTTTACAACATCACTAGCAGCGCACCCTTTGTTTCAAGGGGTGTAGATGAGGAAGGGGGCGTGTCATCACTCTTTTACAACCTTTTACAACTCCCCTTTTACAACTCTTACAACTTTTACAACTTTTACAACTCCCAAACTTTTACAACTCCCCTCTTTTACAACCTTAAAAAAAATTATATTTTTAATGAGATTCGAAAAAATATTTAAATGTAATTAAAATAATAAACTTTAATATAAAAACATCTTTTACCAAAATTCAAAATACATCACATAATGCTTAGTGATAGCTATAGATGGTTCCCCTCTGACCTGAAAAAAATTTTAAAAACAAAAAATGTTTTATAGTATTATTTTAATCAGTTTACATCTTGGCTTTTAGTTAATGATTAAGATATTAAATTCCATTAATGAAACTATATAAAAATCATTGTTAACAATAGACAAGAATTGAATGTAAATTAGACCCGTCTATCAAAAAAATTCCAAGTTCTACTACTCACTTTATATTTTTGCAAGTTCCACTACTCACTGTAATTTTTTTTGTGCAAGTTTCACGACTAGCTGTAAATTTTTTTTGCAAGTTCCACTACTCGCTGTAATATTTTTTGCAAGTTCCACAACTCCGTGTACATATCTTTGCAAGTTCCACTACTCACTGTACATTTTTTTTGGAAGTTCCACTACTCGCTGTAATTTTTTTTGCAAGTTCCACTACTCGCTGTAACTTTTTTTTCAAGTTCCACTACTCTCTGTAAATTTTTTTTGCAATTTCGACTACTCGCTGTACATTTTTTTTGCAAGTTCAACTACTTGCTGCTTACTATACATATATATATATATATATATATATATATATATATATATATATATATATATATATATATATATATATATATATATATATATATATATATATATATATATATATATATATATATATATATATATATATATATATATATATATATATATATATATATATATATATATATATATATTTACAGGGTGTTAGCCAGGAAAAAAATTCATACAGCGTTTTAGCGAAATTGGGAATTTAGGTGCGGCCAAAAAAAAAAAGAAAAAGGTCATTGCATTCTGACATTTAAAAAAGTAAATAGAGTTTTTTAGATACAATTAAGTTTCAATAAAAATTTTCTTTTTTTGCTGGGTTATTCATAGGAACATTTTTCTTTTTCATTTTTCAGAAATATTTTTATATTTTATAAATGTTTAATTCTAATTATTCAACTTGTTTCATTTTGAGCAATCTTCGTCAGTTTTCATTTTTAAATCGCTTATCTCCTTTGTTTAATATTGTAGAGAGAAAACAAGAACAAAAGACAATTGTTTGCAGTTTTAATAAATGAATTAATAAATTTATTTATTGAAACTTTGATCTATTTTAATTGCGTACAACGCTTTTAAATACAGTTTTAAAAGGTTTAAACGATTAGTTACATAAATTGTCTTCTATTATTTTTATTTTCATTTTTAAATTATATATGTAAAAAAAATGCTAAATATTATTTAATTTTTAACAAAACCTTTTTTGACGATTTCCAAGATCCTCTTGTTACTTTTTAACATGCTAAAAACAACTTTTTAGTTGACGACGGTTGATAAAAAACACTATACGTTATACCTAGAAATGCCAGAATTTTACGGCTTTTACAAAGGAAATTTTTATCATTAGATACATTCAAAAGTTAAAAAACTTATTTAAATCGATAGCTTTTAAATGAAAGTTAAATTAAAGTTTCCAAAATTTTAATACCTTTTAATTGAAAAACTTGGTTGGCGAGCCAATTTCCGTCAAATATAATAATGCTACTTTAATTTAAATACTCGGTGTAGTTAAGGCGATTTACACATTATTCGAATATATTTATTCGAAATTAGCATGATTTTATAAGCGTATTATGTCCAAACAAATGCTTTAGATCAGAGGTCGGCAAGTTGTGGGCCGCGGCCCAATTGTGGGCCTTTGCTACATAATTTGTGGGTCCCAAGCCACCTAACTGCATAATATACAAAGTAGTGTAGTTGTGGGCTTTTTAGTTGTTTTCCAGGCTGTAAAAATTATAAAGCCTTTTTATAAAATACTCCCTAACACCAGATCTTGTCATTTTAGACATTATAAAAAAATAATTTTAATGCACTCTAACACTGTAGCACTTTAAGACTTCAAATAAGATCCTTATACTTAAAAGTTAAATCATGCTAAAAAATTACTCTACAAAAATAAAAACATTCGAAAAGTACGTCAAAAATAATTAGAACATTCGAATTTGTTCAGATGAAGTAACTCAAACAACAATTTAATTAATTTAACGCTGTAAAAACTATTTCATATCAAATATACCAGTGGTAAAAGTTATCGTCTTTAAAATGTTTTTCGTACTTTTCTTGAATAAAAATACTACATTGTTTAGTTTTTTCACGAAATAAGTATTATAAAAGAAACAGTCGGCAAATCTTTAATGTTTTAAATAACCGGTTTTTTAAGACGCAATATTTGGAAATTGAATAACCGAAAATTACTCGAGTATAACCAGTTATCGAGTAACCGGTTATCAAGTTTGGATGCTTTACTCAGAAGTTGCAACTCTGATAAAAACACACATTAACTTGCAAAGATATGCCAGGTAAACATGAAGCGAAGCGTAAATATGTATGTCAGTGGAATGAAAAATGGGAGCTGATTTATTTCTTCACTGAGGGACCAAGTAATAATGCTCTGTGTTTAATATGTAATGAGACTGTTAGTGAACTGAAAGGAACCAAGCTTGAACGTCATTTCGTATCAAAACATGAATTGTACAATACTAAATATCCTCTTGATTCAACAACCAGAAAAATAAAATACGACTCATTGAAAAGCTGTTTAGAAAAACAGAAAAAATTTGTTTCAACAAATGTCAAGCAGTGTTGATTGTGAAACTCGTGCCTCTATATATGGTGTCATGGATATTAGCAAAAAACCTGAAACCATTTACTGATGGTAAAATAATCAAAGAATGCATGATTGAAGCATCAAAATTTATTTTCCCTAATGATAAAAAAATTCATGACAAATTTCAAAGTATGCACTTGTCCGCGCGTTCAGTTACTCGAAAAATTGAGAAAATGGTTCTTAATGATTATGAACAATTGTCAAACAATCTGTCAGAAGCTGAATTTGTGAGTATCGCTCTCGATGAGTCTAGTGACCTTGTCGGTAAAGCACAACTTTGTGTTTATGCACGTTTTATCACTACGAATTGTTGTTTATTTGAAGAACTGCTTGGAATTGAACCACTGGAAACAACTGCAACTGAACAAGACATTTATGACAAATTGTTCAAAATATTAAAAAATAGGAAAGTGCCTCTTCAAAAAATAACTTCAGTTGTCACAGATGGCGCTCCTGCTATGATTGGAAGAATTCGAGGAGTTGTTACTTTGCTGAGAAATAGTGGTGAGTTTCCTAACAAATTTATGTCATATCACTGTATGATACACCAGGAAGCACTGTGCGCTAAAGTTGCGACAATTGATGATGTAATGACAGCTGTAGTAAAAACAATCAATCATATACGTTCCAATGCACTCAAACGGCGTCAATTTTGTGCGCTAATGGAATAAAATGAAGATAAACATGGTGATCTTCTTCTTCATTCAGAGGTATATAGACGAAAAATAAATAATTTACCATTACAATCAAAAATAAAAGTTTGTCTATTTTTTGCAGGTTAGGTGGCTATCAAGAGGAAATATTCTTAACAGATTTTAGGAGTGTTTGCCAAGTGTACTGCAGTTCATGGTAACTCAAAAATTTTCATTCATTACAATGTCTATTGAAGAGTTTAAGTGTAAACTGGCTTTCCTTTGCGACATCACAGTACAATTCAATGTTCTGAATAAGAGATTACAAGGCCGCCGTGTGCTGGTTTGTGATTTGATCAACCACATCACTGTGATGAAGACAAAACTTAATTTGTACAAAACTCAATTTGCATCTGGTAGTTGTACTCATTTTCCTACTTTAAATGAATGTCAACCATCAAGGGAATCGTTATCGTCATTTTCATTAATAGTGACTGCTCTGTATGATCAATTTGAAAACAGATTTAATGAATTTGAAGACTTAACAAAGTTAAGTCTTCAAATTCATATAAAAAAAAAGCATATGGTTTTTTTGTGTTATCCATTTGACTTTGATATGAATGATATTAGTATTCTAAAGGACTTTGAAGAAGCTGATATTTTAAAAGCAGAGGATGAACTAATTAACTTACAATGTGAAGATGAGTTGAGAAGAAAGGCACAAAAAAAAGATGAAGATGGCACTTTTGGTGAAAATTTAATTATTTTCTGGCATGCTGTCATGAAGGAACGTTTTCCAGTTCTTAAAAAACATGCAAATAGACTTATCTGTATGTATGGCTCTAGTTACCAATGCGAACAAACATTCTCAGCGATGAAAATAATAAAAAATGTTTACAGAACAAGACTGACTGACACTCATTTGAATGACCTTGTGCTAGCTGCAACAACAAAATACTCACCAAATTTTTAATTGTGTTTTATGTGTTTTTTTTCTTAAGTATGTATTTTGTATTGATACAATTATTAGTTCTATAATCTAATTCTATACTATATTCTGTTATATAGGTAATATAACCTATTTTATATATAATTTATTTATTGCTGGTGGCCGCAACTAAAACAAGGATTTTGCAAGTGGGCTCCTTTGGAAAATGGTGCCGACCACTGCTTTAGATGTTATATTTTTTTTCGCTTCAGGTTTTTTTAATATTTGAAGAAACTTTTCTCTTCTTTATATAATTTTCTAAGCCTTTTTACTTAATAATAGTGAATTTAAAGAATACCATTTTGGAGTCTTTAGATCACTTTCGCTCATCGGCGTTAACTCAATTTAGTTAAAAATCTTTTGAAAAAGTGTCTTAATTTACTATAGATCCTAGTTCTAATTGTTTCTGACCTTATTTAGCTTTATATAGTTGTCAAAATACAATATTTTTATCAACTTTTACAAAAAATATAAGAATTCCGACCAAAAAAGATCTTGCAATCAAGAAAAAGCGCCAATAAACGATCGGAACAGATCAAATTTTTAATCTATGATGTTCATTTTTCCTAAATATCGTATTTATTTAAAATCTTATTCGAATTTGGACAAGCGATTAGGATTTTAAGAAGATTTAAAAAAAAAAAGAATCTACGGTCTGGGTTTTTTCGTTTCAAACATTTATATTTTATGATAACCCAAAATTTATCATTTTATTTTTTTGATTCACAGACCTGATCATTTAACGGAAATATGTCGTAGTCAACAAAATATCATACAGACGCTATAGTATTTTAAAATGAGGGCATCAACTAACTTTAATCGGCATATTTAAATATCTAGTAAATTAGGTATTTAAGTAAAAAAATATATTTAAATACAAAAACAAATTTTTTTTTTTTTTTCAATTTACAGATATACATTAAATATCTACGTAAATTTTGTATTTGTAAATTTAAAAAAAAATTAGTTTTTGTAGTTATTGTAAATATTATTAATAATTAATAATATAATATTATTTAATTATCTTCGTTTATGTTTTACGCAAATATAAAATATATAATACGTTTCATTGCAAGTTTTATTTTTGATTTTTGTTGTTGTTATTTTTGGTTTACTTAACCAGCTAACTTATTTTACCGAAATTATTAATAAATCTTTTAATATAAAAACGTTATTAACTTATTTTAAATTATAATATTTATTTATATGCAAATTTTATTTGTAACTTTCCTAACTTAAGATAAAAGCAAGAATGTAAATAAAGAGTTTTTGAATAACAAAAATAAATTAATGAAATAATTTATTAAACGTATTGAACAATTTTAACTGGAGAATAATTGACGTCAATTAAAAATTTAAAATAATTTTTTTTTCAACTTTTGAATGAATGATCTTGCTTGTTAATGACGACACGTTTTTTCACATTAAAAAATTAATCTTAATTCATAATTCTTTAACTTAATTCATTTCCTTGTCGTGCGTACTAATTGCGTTTTTTACTAGTCTAGCGCATCACTAAAAAGTGATTTAATTCTTTTTTTTTATTATGATTTTAAGAACCTTTGGGAATTTTAAACCAATTGGAAAATCGCGTTATACGCGGTGCCAATTGGTTTAAAATTCATATTATATTTTATATATATATATATATATATATATATATATATATATATATATATATATATATATATATATATATATATATATATATATATATATATATATATATATATATATATATATGTATATATATATATATATATATATATATATATATATATATATATATATATAATAATATATAATATAATATATAATATAATAATATAATAATATATATATATATATATAATAATATATATATATATATATATATATATATATATATATATATATATATATATATATATATATATATATATATATATATAGTCAAAAAATAGTAAAATCAGCAGTAGTAAGATAATAAAATGCATGTCCAATTATCAAAAAATAATGGCAACATATTCACATTAGGAAAACATCAATGAAAATGAAAACATCGCTGGAAACATCAACTCAATGAAAACATCAACTACAATGTCAGCAACTAGCTGGAATTTTTTCATATAATAATCAACAGCTTCAAAATCATTTTCTTTTCTAGTCCAGTAAGAAATAGTAATAGCCTTTCTATGTTTTTTTTTAGTTTTTCTATTCTGATATTGTGCAAGACTGTCATTGCTGTCTCGGAATCATATCATTCATAATTATTATTGATATAGTATGTATTAAATATATATTATATTATAGTATATATTTAATATACACTATAATATAGTATATATTAAATATATAATATACTATAAATATAATATACTATAAACAGTATATTAAATTTAATATACTTTAAATATATTATATATGTCTATATATTTTTAGACAAATATTAGTATATTACTGATATATGATATATTCTAAATACATAAAAAAGCAATATATTATATTATTATATGATATAAAGCTTTTTAAAAATGTAATAATATGATTGGAATGTGCAAAAAATATGTATTACTGATTTAATATATAATAAATGTTATTTTTACATTGATACTTTATAAATGTAGTATTAGTACTTATACCTCAAAATCATTGTATAGAAAAATCACATAAGTTTTTTAATAATTTACATTATTGGCTTATAAAAACGAATACTTAATATCCCCCAAACAGAAGTCGGAAAACAAAATTTAGGCACCAAAAGTGAGGGTAAAAATAGGGTAACTGCTAGTTAAAATAAATTCTTGAAATTTGGCATGTGCATAGAAAACGTATAAACTTAAAAAAAAGAATAGGATAGAAAAAAAAAAAGATAATATCTTTAACATTTACTAAGCACAAGAAGTACAACACACTTTTGATATCAATAAATAACACTTTAACTTTCGTCAATATAATAAAAAAATACTCTTTAAAAAAGTTCAACTATTCTACTTTTAAAAAACTTCTAAGTTAATATAAAATTCTAATAAAATGTGCTACAAAACACCATCCTACCATACTGCTTAAACGCCAAGTTCTAAAAACGTGGAACAGTTTTTTAGCACAAAAATCGGTTCCGTAAAGCGCGGGATTTGACATACCTACTACAGAAGATGCTAAAAAGATACAGAAAATACTGGATTTAAACGAGTTAAAATTAACATCTAAAACCACATTATAAAATATTAACAAACGAATCATCAATTAAATTGCAAGCCACGCAATCGTCCGCAGATGTTCATGAGCTTTTCCACCATAGAATTACAAAAATTAGTTAGTCAAACTATTGAATCTAAAAAAGCTTGGCGAAAGAAACTTCACTCAAATGTCGATTAAAGTCCAATTTTAATTATGCGCATATTTGCACGAGGTATAATTATGCCAGTTATAAAATTCTAATTGCGCAAACTTTAAAGAGGCTTTTAAAGGAACACAAAAGTCAAAACGATTAAGAATGGATGTGGCAATAAAAAGGTAGTTTTAAAAAGTTATGTAGGGTTTCAATTAGTTAATTTAACAAAAGATGAATAATTAAAAAAATAAGACTAAATAGGCTAAATAGTATTATCGATTTGTTTAACTAAATATCACAATGATAATATAAACAAATTATAGTTTTGTAAAAAAAAATTTTTTTTATGAAAGTTTTGAAACATAATATTATTATTATTATGATTATTATTATTAATACTATGTATTAGAAATTTTTCATTTTTTTTTTATGATAAGTCTATATATATAGGCTTATCAATGATTTTTTTTTTTTTTTTTTTATTTCGCTGTTTATATAAAATAAAATAATAAAATTACAATGAAACTTTTACGTTACACAAAGAATATATATAAGACAGACAGGAGCTCAAAGAAGATACGGATGACTGGTGTCACCACAATCTTTTCATAGAGCCCCTTTACAATAACATTTAAAGCCCACATGGCTTTAGTAAATTTACAATAAAATATTTTTTCTGAAAAATACTACGTGAAGAATAAAACTCAATAACATAATTTACAATAACATTAAATAACATTTAAAACCCACAAGCCTTTAGTAAATTTACAATAAAATATTTTTTCTGAAAAATACTAGGTGAAGAATAAAAACTCATATATACATCCTCATATATACACATACACATACGCAAACACATATGCAAACATACTTACACACACATATATAAACATACACGCATAAATATCAGAAGTTAAGGAGATGCAATTTCATTTGTCGTTTAAAAGAGGAAGTGCTTTTCAAATCTTTTATATTGTTATTTTTTAACTGATTCCATAATGACGGACCTTGGTTAATAATTGAGAATTTTGACACTTGCGATTTTACTCTGCTCAATTGATAGTTATGGTTGCTATTTGATCGATGATTGTATTTTTGTGAAAACGCCAATGTAAAAATATCAGAAAATACTTTTGGCAGCAAGTTATTCTTATATTTATACATAAATATTAATATTTGAAGCGTATTAAGTTTTGATATATTTAACACATTCATGTATTTCATTACAGGGGAAGGGTTTTCTAATCTTTTTAAATAGTTAACCGCTTTACATGCGTGGTTTTGTAGCCTCTGTAATCTTATTAATTTAGTTTTGTGTGTGTTAGCCCAAACAATATTAGTGTAAGAGAGATGACAATGAACAAGACTGAAGTAAAGCATATTGCGTGATTTATAATCAAAAAAGGCCCTAGATTTATATAATACACTTATAGCAGAAGATATTTTTGCTTCAATAAGACTAATATGTTTTTTCCATGATAGGTTCTCATCAAATATTACTCCCAAAAACCTTGTATAATTTACTCGATTTATTTCATTTTTATTAATTGACAGTTTTGGCAATTTTAACGGAAGATTAGTTGATAGTCTTATTTTATGGAAGAGAGTAAAACTTGTTTTTTTACAATTTAATGATACCTTATTAGCTATAAACCATTGGTTAAAGCTTTCCAGTTCAGCGTTCATTGTTTCGAACAATATTTTTACATCAGAATTGCTGTAGAATAAATTTGTATCGTCTGCATACATAATTGACGATATTTTATGAGAAGCTTTATTCATATCATTAACATATATTAAAAATAATAAAGGTCCCAAGATCGATCCCTGTGGGACACCGCAATCAATATCAAGAGCTCCTGACTCCTCCAGGACAACAAACTGTTTTCTATTAAAAAGATAACTTCTAACCCACTTATATGTTAGGCCTTTAATGCCGTAATGCTTTAACTTTGAAAGCAAAATTCCGTGATCAACGGTATCGAATGCCTTAGAGAGATCGATAAATACTCCAAGTACTTGTTCCCCTTTATCAAAGCACATAGATATTTTATTAGAAAGTTCAAAAATAGCGTGTTCAGTAGAGCAGTATCTCTGAAATCCAAATTGATTTTTGTATAAAAGCGTATTTAATGTCAAGTAATCATAAATTCTATTAAAAATTACCCTTTCAAATATTTTTGAAAAGACAGGGAGTAGTGATATAGGGCGGTAATTGGAAACAGATAAGCGTATATATATATATAGGCTTATCATGTGAACAAACTTATTATTTTAGTTCAGATTAATCAGATTATGATGACATAACTGACATGTCAAATGATGAAGCAGAAGATTTTATAAATGTGCAAGGTTATTTGATTTATTTTTTGTGATTTATATTGATTTGAATTATGTAAAAAAAATTAATGTATTTTATACAAAATTTAGGTACGTAGAGTTACGCGTTTAACGAAACCGATATTTGTGCTAAAATTCTGTGCCACGTTTTTTAAAGTTTGCTTTTCGCTATTGAGGGAGAAACATATTTTGAGGTTTATTATTTAGAGTTATATATTAGTATAGATATTTTTTAAAAACTAGAGTAATTAAACTTTATAAATTTGTACCTTTTGATTACAATAAAAACTTTTAAAAGTAGATTTTTAAATGACAAAAACTTTTTTTTGCAATACTATTCTCGATGTTAAGTTTACACAATTTCTTTGCACCTGCCAAATTTCATTGGTTTATTTCATGCAGCACATACTCTATTTTGTGCAGCACTTTTAATACTTAAATTTTGATTTTCTTCTTTTATTTTGAGACATGGGCAGGGGAGGGGCGGATGAAAAGGAACTTCAATCTGCTTTTAAAATTATAATAATTGGTTCAGATTTAACTAAAAAGAAAAATGAATAAAAATGAAAAAATAAAAATTTTTGTGTTAATCAAACGTTCTCCTCAATAATCCTCTTATGGCAATCAAAGTAATGGTAAAATCATATTAATAAATGATATTACCACTCTACTTTTTGTTGAATGGTAATTTATTTGAATCATATTAAGTATGATTCAAATAAATGATTTAGCTATTTTCAATTTTTATAAGTTTTTATGCTAAGTATTGAAACAGTTCAATTATAAAACTTTAATATTTTTAATTCCACTTCAACTGTAGATAAAGTTCTTAAAATTAATAAAGAAGTATAATTAACTTTATTATTAGCACATAGTTTTTTTAACTTAATAAAAGTTAATATTACTACAGAAATATGACAGAAGGCACTGCTAAAATGATCAAAAAAAGTCACAATGCTTATCTATTTTTCAGTTATGACTTTGGTTTCATTTATTTAAACTTGAAAAGTTTATTTGATTCATTTCTTCATAATTGTATTTAAAAAAAAAAAAGTTTTATTATATATTTTCATTTCTTTTATAATTTGCTATTAATTAATAATTCTTCAATAAAACAGTTAATTTGCAATTTTAAATAGTTCTTTAACCAATTTTTGTTTAACTTTTTTTTATATGCAGTTAATAAGATTATAATTGGTTTTACTGAAATTGAAAACATTAGCATTGTACTTAGCATTGGTTCTAGAAGGTATTTATGCTATTGTTTGCACTTACTTTTTCTTTTATCCATTTATATTTAATTATTATAGTATTTCTCCTACTGCATAGTATTTACCCAATTGACTAAGTTGGTATAATTTTAAAGATAATATGGACCCAAAAAGAAATTTACATATATTTCGTGGCAAGTTTAAAAAGTTTTTTTTGCTAATTTTAAATTACCTTGCGAAACAAACAATCAGTGTAGGGTAGGGCATATACTTTTTTGTTTTACTTTAAACAGTGAGTTGTTTTTGAAACTGTCAAACAAGTCAAAGAGTATTTTGGCTTCAGCATTAACAAAAATGATATTCAGACCCTTGTTAATAAAGCAATGAAATGGGTTTACAACTTTAAAAGAGACTCTAAACATTTTATTACATTTTGCAATGAGACCTATACATTCCAAAAACCACTACTGACCACTTCATTGCAAGCTAACTCTAATAGCATAAACCTTGTATCAACTTCTTCAGTTGTGTCATCATTGGAAAAACATTACTATGTTATCTTAAATAAATAGTGAATCTTTATGTTCGCAAGGTAAAATTATAAATTTACAAAGTAGGCACAGTTCAAGAGAAAAATTAACTCCAAAGAAAATAAAATTAAAGAATAGGTTGTCTCATTTGTCTTCGAAGTTAGCTAGCTTATAATTACAAGAAAGGCAAAAAAAGTTAAAGAAAAAGAAAAATTAAAGAAAAAGAAAAGTTAAGACAAATGAATCTCAAAGATAATAATGTCATAAGGGAAAACAAAATGGCATTATCTAGATTAGAAAATAATATGATCCAGATGAAGGAGGACAATATTTCACTTTCAGATACACCAGAAGATAATAACGCTCATGCATTACAAACAAGTATGATAATTTACAGCATGTTGTTGTCTAATGTCCCAAAATGTAACATTTCATTCTTATTGCAGAAAATTGCACAATATTTAGGTGTTAAATTTTTACATATTCCTCAGCGAATTACAGATGAGCAAATGGCTCGTGAAAAAGGCAGTATATCTGAATTGCAAGCAGCAGAATGGGTATTCAATAATAATAATCTAACTCTTGGGTTTGATGTAATAGCGAAAGAGGGTGTCCATATCAACAGCATCTTCTTGACTTCAAAGAATAAATGTCAAGTCATTGCCCTTGACCAATTACCTGGAGGTACATCTGATGATTACCAAAATCACATATGTAATGCAGTGGATCATATGGCTTTAGCTTATTCAGATTGATTCTCACTTTCCTTCAACGAATGTCGTAAGTCTATTATTTCAAATATACCAAAAACAATGACAGACAGAGTTAAAGCAAGTCATCTTATAATTACTAAAGTTTGTGCAACCTGGGGTAAGAATTTAAATGAGCTGAACTGCCATTTGCACCCGCTTGATACAATAGCTATTTCATGTCATTCAGCATTACAGTCTTTGGAAAAGGAAAGTTGCCTATTATTTGGACACGACTGTATGGCAGTCAAAATTGTTTTGGCAATGAACAAAATGAGATATAAAGATGGCAAAAGTGATCCGGCAGGATTCGTAAAGTTTTTAGACAATGACAAATTGCAACGAGGTACAATTCCAAGATATCGTGGCAATCATCTTCATATACTCTTCCGTACTTCTTTCATTTTTATGAAACACTACAATGTTTTTAGGCAATTTCTGACCATTGGAACAGTAAAGTGTGGCACTTTACAAACAGTTCTGCAATCAGCATTTTGTAATACAACTGCCAAAAAACAAATGTGTGTGCTAGCAATATTTGGAAAACTTCTTACTGGACCCTGGATAAAAGGTTTTTATGTATCAGCTGAAAAAGCAAGTTTTGATCATATTGCAGGTATCCAAGTAGTTAAAAATGTTTTGCAAACAATTAAAGATTGCGAATCCAATCCAGGTGCATTGACAAACAGTAAAAAGGGTTTTTTCGAAAATCCCCTTAAATCAAATATTTAGAACCTGTCAAAAATTTATGCTCCATCAATGAGCAGGTTATCAACATGATTTTGGCTTGTCTTATTGCGGTGGAAGATGTTTTGAACCCTCAATATGAGCACTATTTCTCACTTTCTATTACAGAGACACTAAAGGAGGAGACAGCTAGTGCAAGGCTTCACAACATAGATAGTGAAGAGTTAATGGGTATGTTTAGTGAAGCTAAAGGAAGATCTCCAAATGCAACAGTTTGTTATATATCTTGCAAAATAAGATCAAAAAAGAATAGAACTATAGATTACCTAGATAGTCTTGCCCAAATGTCTAGGGAAAATATAGTTAAGTGGTCAATGCAAGCAGCTCATAAAAAAAGAATAAACAATCGACTGAAACACACTGCATTACGAGCAGAGATTTCAAAAAGACGGACATGCAAAAGACTAAAAATGGATGAAAAAGGAAAAAGAAAGCTGGAGCGAGAGCTGCGTGTTCTATCTTTTAATGATATGAAAAATTTATATAAGCACTTATCTATTAAATAACTTGATAACTTATGATGTAATGTATGAACGAATTGTTGGGAGAGAACTCTGCCATGAATTGTTTGATACAGATAATAAAAAGTAAGAAAAAGTAAATAAGAGAAAAGAAGACAGAATTTGCACTATTTCTTACTGGAAAAAGGATGAATCTGATTCAGAAGCTGTTGACTATCTCATAAAAAAAATCCAACTTGCTGCTGATGTTATTGCAGGAGAGTTGATTTTTTCATAATTTTGCTGTTTCATTATGTGGTTTAATGTTATTTATGTAATAGTAGAAACCAATATTATTATTACTTATGTGATTTAAGCATTAGAAATATATATATATATATATATATATATATATATATATATATATATATATATATATATATATATATATATATATAAAAGTTGTTATCAGTATATGTATAAATTATTTTTAGGTTGGGAAGGGGATTTAAACACTCTTTTTACAGAAAGAATGGATCCTCTGATGCATTTTGTATTTTTGTTAATGTCGTTTTATTTTATTTTAAATAAAAGTAATTTAAATACTAATAATTTTTATAAATTGCATATAAAAATTTGATTCTATTTTTAGGTTGGAGGGACGTGGTGGCACCCCCCCCTCCCCTATTTCACTGAATCAATGTGTGTATCGCTAGTAGTAGTAAAATGAAGTTTTTGTATTGAATACTTATTTTTTTTTTTTTAATAAAGAAAAAAATTTTTATAGAAAATATTTTTTCATTTTAGGGTGTGTTAACACCTTTACACCCGCTGACACCCTTACACCCACCCTAAGTCTCATATTTGGCAGTGGTCTGGAAGTAAATAATAACTACTTCTGCAAAATAATATGAAAATCAACTATTTTACCAAAAAAAACTTTTTTGTAAATAAAATTTGCATTTATTGGCGGTGTAGGTGTTGGTTTGGTACCCCCTCTAGCCTCCCATTTACGCCCGGTGGATAGAAACCAACATGAATTTTTAGCCCACTTTTATACCTATCTTTTGATACCAAGTTATAGGTGTTTAAAGAATAATTGACAAATTTATATTAATTTTAGTTAAGAAAAGTATTTTTTTGACCACAGTTTCTTCAACAAATCCATGTATCAAAAAATCGGTGTTTAAAACGTTATAACTTTTTGTTAAATCGTTTGATTTTGATAATTTTTTCACTTTTAAAATACTTTAATAAAGCTCTTTCCAAAGATGTATAACAATCTAATGTTTTATCAACTAAAAAATTTCATGTAACATGTCTACAAAATGCATGTTTTTAAGTTAATAAAACACAATTGTTAGTTTCAGAAAAAAATACAACACACATTTGCAATTCTATTGAGGAAGCTTCACAATGTCTTGTTTTAAATAATGAACAAAACAACATATTAGGTTTGCAAAATTTTTGTTTATTTTTGTTTTGAGTCAATTTGTCATAGCTATACTGAAATTTTGATTGAATAAATAGATTTAAACTCTAAAAGTGGATCAACATTTAAAATTTTCGATAACGTGCATTTACATTTGTGATTAGGTGGAAGAAGCTGATCTATGTCTTCAAAATTATAAATATATAGTTATGTTCGGTATGCTGTCTTTTCAATCCCAAAGAACTTTAGTAATGCGGGTATTTGAATCATTATATTTGGTTTGATTTTGAAGTATTCTAATCATCATCTCTGTTCAACCTAACTGTTTCAGACATTGTACACACATAGCTAGTTTTCCTTTTATTTAAATAATGTTGATAGAAATAAAGGTTTATTCCTTTTTTCTACTTCATCGTGAGCCTTCTTTCTATTACAATAAATATAGATGCATAACATTCAAAACAGATTTTATAAGTTAAATGTTTTTTTAGATATGCATGCTGATAAGCACAAAGAATTGTGGGAAATGTCTTCAGACTTTCATAACACTCTTTATATTGTTCTGTCAATAAAAAGATTTAACTGTCACCATGGCTTTGATCGAAATTCTAGTAAAAAGCAGAAATATGTAAAAGCAAAAGACAATCAGGTAACAATCTTGCTGTAATAATATGTTCTAATTTTGCATTATTTTTTGTTTGTTTGAGCAGTGCTGGGTAAAATACTTTATAAAAGTTTTTAAAATAAAAATACTTCAAAGTATTTAAAATAAAAATACTTTTAAAAAGTATTGAAAATACTAAATACTTTACCAAAACTTACAACTATGGCCATTTTCAATATTATTTGAAAAATGTGAAATAATTTAATAATTACCCTAATGAAACCAAGGTAGACAGTAATAAGTATAAAACAAAAAATAAATTTAAATAAATAGTGGTAGAGTAAAACTTTGACAAACAACTAGTTTAATATGCATGTGGATTGTTGATGTTTGAAGAAGTATTTGAATTACAGGTATTTGCAATGAGAACAAAATACTAATCAAAAGTATTTTAAGTAAAAACGCTAGATACTTCCAATAAAAGTATTTAGAATACACATACAAAAACAGTACTAAAAATAGTATTTTAAATACTTAGTATTTCAAATACTCCCAGCACTGTATTTGACATTATACTACTCTGCCTTATAATATATTGATTTACTTTAATATTTTGTTTCTTAAGTTATTAATTCCATTCCCTATTAGTATTTTAGTATGTTAGTAATATAGTTAGTTTAATTATTGTTATATTTCTCGAGTTAGTATTGCGTTAATTTTTTCATTTAATATTATATTTTTCATTAAAAATATTTGCTGAACATCTTAACCAATATATTTTATATACCTATATTATGTTTATTATTCAAGATCATTATGTGTTATTTATTATTTTATTCAAATGTCAAATTGTTTGGCAATCCTAAAAGAGTACTTCTTATTTGATCCTAGGAGAGTGCTTCTTATTTGATTTTAAAAGACAACAGAATACTAAAGGTTTAATTAATCTTCGATTTGCGCTGCAGAATGACTTTAAGTGAAAGTCATTATGCAGCACGTGTCTGTTAATAACAGTTTATTGTAACCAGAGTTGTGGTCTTAAGACTTAAAATCTGTCCAATTTAAGTTAAAAATTTACAACTAAATATATAAATCCCTCTCTTTTTTTTTTTACTAAACTTGACAAACTAAAACAAGACTTGGAACATGACTTTAGCTATAGTGCCAATGTGGTTTGACTTGAATTTCAAGTCAAGTCACAAGTTACATATTCAACTTCAAAAATCATTTAGAAAAAAAAATTTAGTGAATATCAGCTGCAATAGGAAGCTTACTTTGTTTTTGTTTTTTCATATTGCGCTATAGACATATTGCCAGGGGTGGGGAGCTGAAGCCAGAAGTGTCAATAGGAGCCCGAAGTGTCAATAGGAGCCCGAGCCATTAAAAAAAGACCTGCTCCTTTTAGCTTAAATTTTTATTTTTACAGTTTCTAATTCTATTTAATAATTTATAAATAAATTAATAAAACTGATAATGGTATTTCCATATAATGAATTTTTTTAATACATAAAAAGATATTTAAAGGAGTCAGAGTCGTAGAAAAAAGTTGGGAATCAGAGCCGGTGCCATACATTCCAAAAAACTTAAATCCAGAGTCAGAGCTATAAGTTTGAATAAACTTGGAGCTGGAGCCATTCATTTTCTTCCATCTCCCCACCCCTGCATATTGCAGTGCACTTTAATGATGGTGAGACATAACAAAAAATTAAAGATCAAAAAAACAAAGCAAAGTTTTTTGTAAATTCTTTTTTTTAATTTTACGTCCGGGCTTTTATTTTTCCTTTTAAAATGTTTTACTGCATCCTCATTGATCTTCGCTGTCTGACAGCATTCTAGTAAATGTTTGGAAAAGCATTGAATCATAAAAACATTTTGTCTGGACAAATAAATTGACCCCGGAAATTTGCTTGACTCAAGACATTGGTTGACACAGGTCTCAGTCAAATGTTACTTTAGAATTCAAAAAGAATGTAAGTTTCAAAAATGTTAACAATAATATGGAAATAATAAATATAGTTGTTTCCTTCTATGTAAATTACTTGTTTTAGTCACTTGAATGTTAATGTAAACAAAACATTTATTTCAAGAAGTTAGACCATTGGTACAAATCTGAATACTTCATCATTCAGGATAGTAAAAAATTTGAAAGCCCTGCAAAGGTTGACATGAAAGAGGTTGTATGCTTTACTAACTTAAAGGTAATGAGTTTAGTTGGCGTTGAAATATTTCAAAATCTCTTTAAACTAATTTTTTACTTTTGATTTTTTTTTTTAGGTTGTTAACCCAAGTAATTATTGCAATTGTCCACAAGTATTCACAGTGCTTTATCACAACAAAATGTTATGACATATTCTAGAAAAATTAAGGTTCAGATAGACAACTTAATATGTCACAAAAATCATCCTCTTGGAAAGGTAAAATTACACATAGGTTTTATAGAAATTATAGGTATTTTGATAACTGCATTTGCTTTAACAATTAGTTATTTTCTATGACTGTTTACTTTAAAAGTTTACGTTACTATGGTAGTAGAAAACTATATCAATAAAAAAATTGTTTAGAGTGAACTTCTGTCTCAAAAAATAGATTTTAGTAAATTTTTTTTTAATGATTTTTTTCATAAATAATGTCCACCATTTTTATATAACGTTTTTAAAACAAAATGTTGATTAGATAAAAACTTTATCTTATTTTGCATCGACAATAATTTTTTTAATCGGGTTTTGCACGGACAGAATAATTTAATGCAGGTAAAATATTATTGAAATAGTTGCTTTTAAATAATTCGTAAAGATGTAGGAATATTACTACTACAAAAAAAAATTGCCAAGGCTTTTTTTTTTTTAAAGTAAATTATTTGGTTTTGCAATTCGACTCCTCAATTGTAATCTTATTTTCTAAGAAAAATTTAATAAAAAAAGTTTAATTATGTTTTCTATAATATTAAATTTTCCTCTAAAACTTTATCCACTTAATCATTCCACCTCATTTTTTTTTTAGTCATAAAGGAACCTTTAATCTTTCAAAGAATTATCCCGATATATCTGTATAGTTCCCTTCAGCTTTTAGTTTTTCCGGATTTCCAAAATGTTTTCTGTGATAACAAGTTAAAGTATATATTTTTTAACCTTTTCAGTCAATACCATACAAAAATATACCAATGTTGTTTGTATACTTGTTTGTATTAGTCTTTATAATTTACTCATATTTTGTATTAAATTGTATTATTTGTTATAGATAGGTCAGGTCAGGTTATCCAGTGTTTTGTTACTCTATTTGTAAAAAAGTTTTCTCGTTCAATGCAAACTTAATTAGTTAAGCAAAAGTTGCTGATTGTGTCCACTGAGATTATAATTTGTTGTTGAATTTATTAGGGTTTGAGGAAAATGAAAGTTGACTTTATCAATCTGGCGAGTAAATTTGAACTGTTGGATTAGGTCACCTCTTTTTCTGCGGTCCTCAAATGATGTTAGTTTCAGCATTTGTAATCTTTTTTCATATGATAGATGTTTTATCTCTTATTTATTAAGTTAATTATAGTTAATGTTATTTAGTCGTCTAGAGGTAAGATTATTTAGTTGATTAGAGTTAATGTTAATTATGTTGTTGTTTAGAGTTAATGATATTACTTTTTATTTATTTTTTAAGCTTTCATCTAATAATTTTTAAACTTTAAACTTGTTTTCTTATTAAGCTTAGAACTTAAAATATAATGTTTATTGTTGTAAAGATGTTTTACATTTTTTTATAGAGGTATTTAAGGCAAGTGTCACATTTGCAATTTTGATTGACGTATATGGTTTTTCTAAAGTTATATATGTGAAAGGTAATTTTTGTATTTACTCCCTTTTACATTATTATAAAACGTTATTCTATTATTATTAACGTCTTCAAAAACATATATGATACCTTTTGGATCTTTAATCATCCTCTACAACATGACAAAAGCCCTCGTAACAAAGTTGTACGATGAACGGTATATTATGTAAAAACCGTATGATCCATTAATTAGGCAATGTGAACACACACATCCTGAGAGTTGCTTTTGTTGTGTTTTTTGTTGTTGTTGTTATTTTTTATTCGTTTATCCTACTATTTAAATAGTGTTATAGCAATTTTTTGTTAATTTTGAATTGTTGTATCATTAAATACCTTTTAATTACCTTTAAATACATTTTCTTTTAAATATGGTTATGTTATACACTATTTAATTTGATAAGTTTGTTTTTAAGGTCATAATTTATTTAGTTTTCGATTTTTTTAATTAAAGATCTAATATTAGACATTTAAAAATAAAAGGTGATTTTTATTTAAAAAAATACTGATAAAAAAGATTTTCTTAAAACCAATTTTATTTGCATGTTTTGAAGGGTGGCTCTTGAAACAAAAATTTTAAAAAAATATCTCCTACCCCCTGAATGAATTGAATAAAATCATATTAACGTTATAATTAAAAAATATATATATTTTTAGGCAAAAACCTATCCTAGCCAATATTCATACCGGTATACCGGTATGGGCGCCCGAAATTTAAGCTTAAAATCCAGCTCGAAGTATTTCAATACTTATGTAATACTTACGTAACTTTGTTTTTTATAGGCTACGTTTGACTGCTTTCGGTAGCGTTTTAATGTTTTTCGCGCCGATTCCGACAGTACTGGTTGTTAAGTCGTAATTAAAAAAAATAAACAAGGTTCTTCATGCGTCTGCGGAGGTATGATTGGTATGCTCAAAAAATTTGTGGATACGTCATTCTTAGGGGTAGCTCAAGACCTTTCAAATATGGCGGGTCCCTAAAATTTTGAAAAATAAGTTATTCTAAAGAACCTGGTACTCAAAACAAGCAAAACTATATAAAAATTTCAAAAAGAATACTAATTTTTTTATAAAATTGTTATTTTAAATTTAATTGCATTTTAGATTTAATTGATTTTTAAGCGATTATATAAAAAATGTTTTTCTTGAAAATATTTTTTTCAATCCAGTGTTGTTATACTATATTTAACACATTCAGGGTGTATGAGATGATGCTTTTAAAAATTCTTGTTTTAAGAGCCAGTTGTTAATTTTTAGACTGTGCTTACAGACAAAAAATAAGTCCTTGACATTTGTTTGCAAAGTGCAGCCTTCTACTCGGTCTTGTAACATGTGACCTTGCTATTTTCAGCTTTATTAATAACTCTGGTTTGAGCCAGATTTACCGATAGACAGACTAGGTAAATTAGGCCCAGGGCTTTTCCAACCTAGGACCTGACGATTTTAGGGGTTTGCTAAAAATATTAAATGTTAAAAACGAGGATCTTTTTTTTATTATGCAAATTTGCTATTTATAAATGATGCGGGCCTTGCTTGGCAATTGCTAAATGATTTTACTAAAGGTCTCCGAGAATGTAAATCTGGATTTGATCCTTGATCATATCAACAGACCAACGCATCAAATTTAGAATTGAACTCACATAGAGCGCTTTCAATATGCTCAAATCTGTGAAAATATAATATAAGGTCAAAGTAGGCATCAAAACTTGAAACAAGTTTTGTAAAACCTACCCTAGTCATTACATAGCCTACTACATAGTCATTAGGATCATGGTTAGGGTATAATTTTAAATAATACTCGTTTTGCGTACAATATCTTTTTACTGACATGAAGGGGTGGCTTGAAATACTCATCCTCCAAAAAGAGTCACACCCTAAGACTATCAAAATATAAATATTTTGTTTTACTTATGGCACGCGTGACATCGGTAAATTTTGACACGGGAAGCACTCAAATGCTATTTTAATTATAGTGCTCAGAGACAAGACTATTACGTCTTCCTAAAACTTCCGTTGAATATATCTTTCAAATCATACTACCTAATTAAATAGCCTGATTTTTCAGGCGATGTAAAGTTTTAAAAATTGAAATGATATGCCGTGCGGAATATTTGCAATTAATAAAGTAAATATTTTGTTGAAAATATTAGGAAAAGCTCAAAGTCTGAGCTTCGGAACATAATCACAAGAGATTTTATTTTATACTAATTTGGGCACCAGTATTTGGATAGTAGAAATCGTTGATACGTAGGTAAAACCACAACTACTAAATTCTAACCGCGAGCAAGCTAATTGAATAACACTTTGTTTAAAAATTTGAAAAAAGGTATTTTAATTGCTATTAAAATTTTATAGTTTGAAATTGGTAGAGAAAGTTGCCATGGTTGTCAAAGTTTCATCAAATCATAAAAAACTCCCTTTGTATACCTGCTGTTATTAATATATTGCAAGACAAGTCAACTTTTTGCACTCTCAGTGCAATTTTTTTTAATTTGAAAATAAAACACTGTTTTAAAAAAAGATTATTACAACAGTCTCGATAAGTTGGACACTTATAGAAGATAGATAAATAGTCCTAAAAGCTAAATAGACTTACCGAATGTCCGAGTTGAGCAAAGCTCTCGGTAAAAAAGGGATAGGCAGTTTGATTCTTTCGAATAATTTCCATTTTTTTAAAAATAGCTCAAAATCAGTAGCGTAGTGAGAGAGGGGCCAAAGGGGAAATAGCCCCGAGCATGAAGGCTTAAAGGCGCCGAAAAAAAATTAAGGAGCAAAAAAAAAAATTATTGTTAATAGGCGCATTTTTTTCATTATTGCCCAAGGCGCAAAAATTCCTTGCTACGCCGCACTATGCGTCGCGCTGATAAAAAAAAACAGAAATAGCCTTATAACTAGCGAACTGTTTAACATTTTGAAATAATTTTTTTAACAAAGCATTAATTATGAGATATTGTTTGTTTATACATATATTTATAAAAAAAGTCCGGTTTTTTTTAAAACCGGTTTTTTTGGCGGTTTATTTTCATTCCGGTTTTTTGGCGCTTTGTCCGTACTCATTCGTTTGATTAAAAACACATAAAACCGATAGTTTTTGATATTTAAAACTCTAAGTCTGATATATCAATTTATCTTTTTTAGGGGTAACATGCATTTTATGCCTTCTACTTATATTTTCATGTTAAATAAAAAAGGAAATAACATAAGTATTTTATTATAAATAAAAGTGAAATAAATAAAAAAGTTCCATTCCCTTCAATTGCAGAATAAAGGTTCTGATGCTAAAGTAGGTTTTTAACAATATGTGGCTATGAAAATAACCGTTTTTTAAAACTTGCCTATCTATTACAGCTGCATGGTTTAGTGATACTTCCTTGATTTCTTTTCTTAATACGAACAATTTATCCTTGACTTCCTAAAATCATTTAACCACAAACATTAAAATTTTAAAAAGTTTCATTATTGTAATAAAGAGTATAGTTTAAGATATAAACATTTATTATAGAAATTATCTTTTATCAAATTCTAATTCTAATAATTATACATTCAAGAAAAAAACTGTGTTCACTGTAATAAATAGATATAATTGAGTTTTTTTTTTGTTTTTTTTTGCAAGCATAAAAAAAAACATACTGTGTTGATTATGTAAAAAGGCCTCAGAAATATCAGATTGGCTACCACCAGCACCTAAAATATATCATTAATAGAACTAAACGATAACATTAAATATCTAAATTTAAAGATACACATAGCTTTCTCCAATATTCACCTTAAGAACAGTTATCAGCAGAATCTTCTTACAGTATAGCTTTTATACCTCTTGCATTTTGTTTTTCTTGCAGTATAGATTCATGTCAGATGTCATAAATAAATAAATAGCTGTATCCCGAGTATTTTTGGCAAAAAAAGTTAAACGTGCATGACCCACTCGTGCAGTTTTGTTGGCTTTGCTCCTGGTTTCAATGTCACTCTCAGACAAAGACTCTAATGGATACTTAAAATATTTAATAAAAGAAACACCATGAACTATCATTCTATGCACAGACTGTGACATTGGAATGGCTTTTAAAAACTGATCGTTAGAAATGAGATCAAACAGACGTTCAGATTTCTGCTTAAAAATTTTTACATCTGGTCTTGTGGTTGAACTGTTCATATCAATGAGCAGGTCCCTAAATAGTTTGATCATATTGGTATTCAAATTTAAAATTCTTCCAATCACAGATTGTTAAAGAATTTTTTTGTAACATTGCCAGTATTGGATGTACCACTTCCCTTCCTGACAAAAGATACCCTTATTTTTAATTGTGTTTTGAATAAGTGCTGGAATTTTTATTTGTTTTCAATAAATTCTTGGCTGTTTTTTGCTGGAATTTTTCTTCCATGTTTCACTGCAGGAAGTTTGCATGCAGTATTGAAGACCCACTCCATGCTGCATATCCACAAATGAAGACTGCAAACTCCAAGTTTTAATATATTCTTGTCTACAAGTTTATCTTTATTCCAAATAGTTTCCAAATTAAGCTCCTTAGGACTTGCTTGATATAGATGACAGCACTGAAATGCTAAAACTATTTTAAGCATTTTTGATACCACAGCATTAAGTGTTTTACCATTATTCATTGTGGTATAAATAGTTGACAAACTTGAATTTATAACAAAAGTATTTTCATGAAGTGTAAACTTGATATTCTCTAAAGATAAAATTTCATTTTGTAAATGTTCAAACTTCTCTTGAATAAAACTAGCAGTCTCTTTGGCAAAACAAAACATAAGATGACGGGTTGGATCTGTACTATCTGGATTATGATTCTTCCATATTACCTTTTTCCGACTTCGAATCTCCAACAGTACAAACAGTATGCTATACACAGTGGAATCATTCACACCTCACTTCATAGTTGCTGCATTCTGAAACTCAGATTGGTCACTCTGACCATCACCTCCCACTTTGCAAATAACGTATATGATATTATGCTCCTCCTGTGCTAAAACTTTAATAGGATTATCTTCATCCTCCAAAAGATGCTCAAATACTTTAGAAACTGAATGTTTGATCATATTGAAGATACTACATTTTACTTCAGTTTTTGAATATTCCACATGCTCTGGATGTCAATTTTTTGTATTCTTTTAACTTGGTTAAACCTGGAGGAACAAGATGATGATTCTGTGTAACAAATTTCTTAAATTCAGCCCATGTTCTGTCTGTTAGTCTCAAATTGCAAAAAGTATGCAATGAAAAATTTGGACCATATAAAGTAGACCTGGTTGCAGTAAAGGGATTAGATGCAAATCTTTTTACAGCATGTTCTTCCAGTTCTTTTCCCTGAAGATTATCAGTTTTTTTACATTTCATCCTACTCGTGAGTTCTGAAAAAAATTATCTAGGTTTTGGCGCACAAGGTGCAGTATATATACCTGTTTCAGGTGTTCCCATTGTTACAGTATATTTTCTAAAACATGTATAGAATGTTTGTACATATATATATATATATATATATATATATATATATATGTATATATATATATATATATATATATATATATATAAATATATATAAATATATATATATATATATATATATATATATATATATATATATATATATATATATATATATATATATATATATATATATATATATACACACAACATTTTAATTTAAAAGTGATAAAAAACTTGCGAGACATAATTTTTTTTTTTTTTTTTATCTAGAAAATCTTTGTATTTAGTAAAGAACAACCTGCTTTTTTTCCCACATTTGTTAAAGTTTTTATCAACTCAAAAGCCAGTCTTCGAAAAATTGTGAAACTAACCATACAGCCAGCATTATTTAGTGCAAAAAACTTAGATTGCAAAAATTTGGTACAGGCTTTAAAATTTTTTCGAAAGGATGTTCCAAGAACAACTTAATTCGAGAAGAAAAATGGTCGTAATGTTTTAAAGATGTCAGAAAGGGAAGTTAAATATCAGCATATAAAAGCAATGTTTATAAATAATACACTATTATTTATTAAATTACTATTATTTTTATTTGTTTATATTTAACTAATGTGAAGTGCTTGTCTTTAGCAAAAATAAATTAGTTTATGCACACACTTTAATATTTATTATGTTAAAACTCTCATCAGGTGAAGATATCTTTAATAAAAAAATATCTTGATTTCTTTAAAAAGTACCACAGCCAAATATGTGACAATTAAGACCAAGTAATTGCTAAAAACAAGGATAGACCAACAATTTTTTTGTAGATATTCTTTTTAACGCGCCTTTATTTAGAAAAAGTGTGCATTTATTAGTTGGCTAGTTTATAAAAAAATTCTAACAATAGGATAAACAAAGCCCGTTTTAACTGGTATATTCAACTATGTACATTTAGAAATGTGCTATCCAGTTATTATAGAGATCAGCATCATCTGAAATGTCGCCAGCAGCGATATTTCAAATGATGGTCCGCAACCGGCATGTTCACTGGGATAGATAAAAAAACAACACAGAATGTTTCCACAAACTGCACTTTAACTAGTAAAACAAGCTATCTTAAGTTTCTATTAAGTTTCTAGTAAAACAAGTTCATTTAAGTTTCTATGAGCTAGCAAAGTTTTGCAAACAACTATAACTCCACAACTTGTAATATATGAAACATGTGTTTTAAAGAAACGTAAATACAATAAAAAAAAATAGAGCAGAACTTTGAATAATTCCTTTAAAATGAAAATCTGACTGTTTACTTTAAGAGTAAGAAAACTAACAAGCATAAATAAATGCGCTTACATACCATAGTGGGTAGCGAACAAGCAAAAATCATCAATCTACAAGCTCCTACATCAAATCAAAAATATTATCTCAAGCAATACACTCAATAAAAAACCTCTAATACATGTAACTGGTGACTTAAACGGTGTCAACACCAAAAGTTTAATTAATGCACAGTATTCACCAATTAAATAACCAACCAACAAGACCAAACCGTGTTTTAGATATGATACTTACGAACGCTCGATGATTTAAAGCAGCCAGACATATCTCGCTTTTTAACTAAATCAAACCATCAAAACGAACGCTTTCTTTTTACTACAGGCATTGTTTCAAACCTTTTAAAAAACTTAAAACAAATATCAGCTGGACCCGATCAGATCTACCTCGAATGCGTTTGTCTTGAAATCTCCGATATTCCAAGTTTTCTGTCTAACTAGTGTTTGTCTCACTCATTTACGCCTTATCAATGGAAACTTGCAAAAATAACACCTATTATTAAATTAACAAACCCAAGAAAAACGGTCAGACTTCAGTTCAATCTCTCTCACATCCCAACTCTGCAAGACATTAGAAAGAAATGTCACCAAGTTTATTATTCACCATACTCACACCATCTTAGAAGACAACAATCAATATGGCTTTCTTCCAGGTAAAAGCACCATGGATGTAATCGCACGTGTCATAAAAGACTGGCATCTTGCTATAGACAAAAAGAAAAATTTAATTGCAATATTCATCGAAATTGCTAAAGCCTTTGACAAGCTTCTTCTTACCAAATTTTCAGTATATCTTCCTAAATGACTTATTTCAGCAAATTTATATTATACTAAAAAGCGTAGCAACAGAACGACGACCTGTGGAATCATCCAAGGCAGTGCACTCAGACCCGTTCTCTTTGTACTCTTCATACTTGATATAAACAATATATTTGACTGCTGATGACATCCTTGCATATATTGTCGTAGACCTAGCCCACTCAACCCAACCACAAGAAATTTGCGACAAAGTTAATTACTGGTGCATCAAAAACAAAATGTTATTAAACATAACAAAATGCAAAATTATGAGCATACCTAGTAATAAACTTGACACACGCCCACCACCAATTATTTCCATCAACTCCAAACCTCTCGAATATGTATTATCATATAAATACCTAGGATTGGATTTAAATATAAAAATAAACACCAACCGACTATTGCAACGCATTAAGCCCAAATTTTTCTGAGCTCAGTACCTAATTAAAAGCCTAAAAAAACTAGATTTTTATACCAAAATACTAGTAAAAATATACCGAAAATTTGGACTTAGTCAATTGATCCATAGTGCACCGTTACCGTGTGCAAGCAGTACCAAAATAAACCACGGAATACAGCATATACATCTTAAAACGCTAAAATCTATAGGTATTAGAAGAGAAATTGTGAGAACAAAGTATAACATCGAAAACACTGATACATGCATTGACAATATATGTATAAAAATCTTAAATCAAATTCTACGAAACCCAAATCTTCCGCTATACATAAAACAAAAAATAAATCTAAAATAACAATAAGACAAAACATCAACTTCGGGTTTAACCCACATCAAATACGACAAAAATAGTTTTACCCAACGAACATTGCGTCTTATAAGAGATGGGAAGCATAACTTGTAAACTAGTTAATGAAAGCAACGACTACTTAACGCCCATAATATGTATATATATATATATATATATATATATATATATATATATATATATATATATATATATATATATATATATATATATATATATATATATATATATCTGTGTGTGTGTGTGTGTGTGTGTGTGTGTGTGTGTGTGTGTGTGTGTGTGTGTGTGTGTGTGTATGCATGTATGTAAAAATTCTGTAATTTCCAAGTTTTTAGACCATTGAATTTAAATAAAATTCTATATATTAAAAACAAAAAATACGTACTTTTGTACTATGAAATTATAACCGCTAAGTTCGCGTATCTGCGACTCAATCTAATAGAAATGCATTGACAACATTTTAAAAATATTTGACTAATATCAATTAAAGAAAAGCAATAATTTGTTAATCGGTAACACCACAAGAGTCAATACTGAAGCCACAAGTAGAGTTATTGTGATAGTTTCATTTCCAACAGATAGTTTATAATTAAAGCTCCTCATCTTTAAACTCCTTATAAATATTTTTAGCAAAGGGAAATATAGCATTATTATCAAAAGCATGTATTATTTCTTTACCTTGAACACATTATTCAAAATGATTAACGCAAAGCGGAACTCTGCAGCAATATGTGCTTTGCTCCCTGATGTGAAGCTAAAAAAACAGTATAAACGTATAAAACTGTAAAAAAAAAAAAAAATAACGCATTGGTTTTGTAAGCATAAAATACTTAACCCCCACCGCGTTTTGCGCAGAACCACATATAACAATAGTTGGACCACACACAATTTGCTTTTTCGCGCTTAATTTGTGCAGTGTAGTTTTACGTTTGTTTCGAAAAGCTTAAGTAACGTTAATATAGAGACAACTGATGATTTATTTAAACTTAATTATTATTTAAACTATAATTCAAAAAGATCAAACAAAAGTTTTTTTTTTTTCAAAAAAAGTTGAAATATTTTACACAAGGGGTAGATGCACTCTAATTGAAATGGAGGATTTAAGTTTCAAGCTTAGCAACGTAAATTTGATAATAATAGTATCAAATTAATTAATGTATGTAAACCATGTAATCAATGTCAGTAAATCATGTCAAGAAATAAATGTAATTTAAAAATTATCAGAGTGGATAAAAAGTTATACAATAAGCAGACGTCAACAAGTCAACCAATGTGATATAGTCTCTGCATAATATCTTAAATGGTGAACCTTGAGGATCAATGCTTGAGTTTTTTATATTAGACATCTTCTCAACGCAAAAAAAACTTGAATGAAGTACTTTTTATTTTTTACTGATTGCAAAAAGTTGATTAGTTACTCAAATTAGTTCTTGCCGTATTTTTATTCATTTATTACACTAAATTTCTGAAAAGACTCCACTTATGACTCCCTACTTACCGTTCTTGAATTAATGTCAACTTTTACTAAAAAAATTTACGTCCCAGCATGCTTTAAACTGTTTTTTGTAAACCTGGTTTACATTAGATTCAAACAAACATTGTTTTACATCATATATTAGCCATTATTTGATAGAAACAAATCGTTAGCAAATAAATAGTTACTTAATATAGTTCTCATGCGATACTTTTACTTTCTTTTTATTCTGTGGCATTGTCTGTATTGCAAGAGTTATTTAAGAGTTAAGTCACAAAAGTATCGACATGAAGTAGAAATTAAAAATATAAAGTATATTATATAATATATAAAATGTATAACGTTTATAATCAACATAAATAAAAGTTGTGTGAAAGTCTATACGATGGAAGGTAATTTTTTTTTAATTAAGATTTTTTTAAAAAAAAAACAGTAATAGGCTAGGTGAATAAAAAAAAGCATATGTTTTTACTTAACATTTTTGAAGTGATTGCTCAGCTTTACGCGAATAAAAATTTGAGAAATATTGCTAAAAATTTTATTCACGTAAAGCTGAGCAATTACTCCAAAAACGCTGAGCAAAAGTAATTGCTTTTTTTTATTCACCCGGCCTAATATGCTGCAGAGTCATTCTTGTTATACTTTGTAATTAAATAGGGTAAAGCATTAAATAGCCGCGTACGAACTATTTTTCTCTCAAAACTCTTTAATCTGTTTTTCATAGACTTCACACCTAAAATGTTATCAAAAGTCAAATTACCACGGCGTTAATTTTTGCTTAAAAATATCCCGATTGCCAGTTTGCGTGTTTTCTCACTTCCAATCATAGTAAGTGGAAACCATGTAAAAATAGCAGTAAAATTTTAATAGACCAATCAATACCAGAAGTTTTTGCGAGTGGTTTCTATCGGTACAGACATTTTGCGCTAAACTTGAATTTTATTTATAAGAAAACAAAGTGTATGTTAATGTACCTCATCCTACCATTTTTTTAATTATATCTTGAGATTATACTTACACATTGATAACATAATATCAAATTGATATTTGCAGAAAAAACATTACAAAATTGGACACTACAATTATAATTGTACTTCTGAATAAAAGTTAATTATTAAAAAACTAAAAATCTATATGTAAAATAATTTTTTCAACTTAAAATTTTGTAAAACACCAGAGTTAAACAATCTCCAAAATTAATTTAAAGAAATTATGAAATATAATTAATCTAATTAACAAATAAAATTCTTCTTAGAAAATGCTGCTATAAAAATTATTTTAAGTTGGTTTGTAGTTGAAGGTTCTTTTGATTTCGATGCAGGAAAGTAAGTCGTCAAGGCTGTACGCCTTCCAATACCTAAAAAATAAAAATAAAAAATTACTACTGTCCTATCAAATTATCATACATGTTCTATTTTCGTTCGATTTGTAAATTCTATTTCATAAATCTACACACATTGTAGTTTGCATAGCTTGTTGAACAGCCTAGCTTTAAATGTATTGTGGATTAAATAGCTAACCTTAACTTAACCTTAAACCAATAGAACTACTATAAACATCTACAAGTAAGGTGTCATCTTATTGATATTTTTATAACAGGTACTATTGATAAAAACTAATAGAAAAAAATTACTTTCATATTTTGAATATCTTATCTTTTTCCTGAAGGTTATATGAAAATATCTTGAAATGATGTAAATAAAATCCAAGTCTAAAAAAATATATTAATTAATTTGAACAAATATAATTTCTGAAATCAAGATATAATCAAAATGCAAAAGGATTTTCAGAAATAAAATGAAACCTAAAAATTTGTTGCTTATACATTCTTTTTGATGTTTGCCTGCACAAATTTTTTAATAAAAACTGACCAGCTCTCCAAGTCATTACATCTGTGATACCTATTTTGAAATTCACAATACTTGAAGTAATCATTTTGTGACATACAAATCCGGAGTCCTTTTGGGACTCCGCATCCCTGCTTGGATCATGGCTTTACTTAGATAACCTTAACACAAACATTAAGGTTTTTAATAAACTGGTACTTTGTATAAGATTACTATAACTTCATACAAAGTATATCTGATACCTTGTATCAGATGTTTATCAACTTTGAAAAACAAACTACAAATTGTTTTTGTTTTTAAACATGCAACATATAAATGGATATAAATGAATAAAAACGAGAGAAACACAGTTTTTTAAGATATACACCAACATTTGTATGAAAAATTATTAATATAAATCATTTTAATCTGTAAAAATAGAAAATTTGTGAGCACTTCAGTTCATTACTTATATAATGCAACATAATCAAATAGTCGTTTGAAAATACTAATCATAATTCCTTAAATACTTTTTTGTAGCTGTTTATACATTTTATTCACATTAGTACCAGTCTTTACATTTCTGGAGGTCTTTCAATAATAACACTGTATTTCAATAATAACCAATAATAAACAAGTTTATCAACTTGATAATAACATAATAATAAGTTAATAATATGTAACCAAGTAAAAAATTTATCCTTTATAAAAATATTTAATGAAGTTACATTAAAAGTATACAAAAATGCAGAATAAACATAAACTTACTTCATAAAATAATTTGAATGCAGTTCTCAGTTAAACACGTTCAACACTGATGTGTAGCCTGTCACACATTGCAAGTTAAGATGTTTGTTAACATTTTTTTATACTGTTTTATTTATATATTTATACCTACTAATAAATATTATTTTTATGAAATATATTTTATCAACTATAAAATTTTTAAAATGTTTCATAAAATTTTTTTTTAATGTTAAGCAAAATGAAGTAAGTTTATGTTTATTCTACATTATTGTGTTTTTAGGATATTTAAACACACTAAATATTATTTTTTTTTTTATTTGGCTGAGGTAAGCAGGCTTTGTGAGAAAAAAAAATGTTTGAAAGTGTTTGAAGTTTCAAATTTTATCTTTATATTATTAGATCTTCATAATTGTTTATATTAAATATTATTATTACTTATATATTTTTATTTTGTTTTCTGTTTTATTTCTAATTCATGAATTTCGAAGTTATGTTCATTAAATTTTGAAATTGTCTTGATTTTATTCTGCATTTTTGTATACTTTTAATGTAACTTCATTAAATATTTTTATGAAGGATAAATTTTTTACTTGGTTACATATTATTAACTTATTATTAAGTTATTATCAAGTTGATAAACAAGTTTATTATGTAGAGTATATAAAAGAATGCTCTGAGCATTACTATTATAATATTTTAAATTTTAACTCATAGAAAATTTTCATTTTCAGTTTTTCAAATTTTTGATATGCATAACAATGATTGAAAGAACTATCGTTAATAAAAAAAAATTCAGACATCAACAAAAAGTATATAATAGATATACTCAGAGCATTACCATTATAACTATTTTAAATTTTAATTCATAGAAAAGTTTAATTTTTGATGGCGAATTTAATTATAAATAAAAATTTCACAAAAAAATCACGACTGTTTAAGAAGAGAAAGAACTTTTATTGGAAGCAATTTCCCATTTTTACGTCTATGGTTAGTGAATTGGATGCTCGATATAACTGGATCACTCCTTATCATAAGATAGTTAAACTGGTTTTTCATAACATTTATCCTTGAAATTTTGCATGAATGGTTTATTCTTGCATTTCTAATCTCTTTGATAAGAGCCTCTAGTGATTCTTCTGAATAAAATCCAATGGGAAGTTCTAATGCATCGGCAATCTGTAAACCATGTTCTAAAAGTTTGTGAACGCTTGGAGGAATAACATACCAGTTATATTCAGAAAGAGTTTTATCTGCTGTATCATTACAATAATTCTGAAAAGACCTTGGATCTAAATCATATCCTGAACAAACTGCCTTTAAAATTGTCTAAAAAAGTCTAAAAATGACGTCAACATCTACACCAGTTATCCCAGAGAAGGTATCTCATTCCTCAAAGGCTCTTTGGGCAGTATTACCATCATTAGTGTTTCCAAAACCTTGCTTTTGCATGTCAACAGTAAGACTTAGTTCTTCCATCATTTTCTTTTGGATAAATGCTTTTCTTTCTTTAACTGATTCTTTTTGCTCAGAGGTTTCAGCATAAAATGACATTATTTTCAATTTATATCCAATGTGAAGAATGTACTAAAAGCATTTTATCCAACAGTGAAGTGGTGAAAGAACAAAAAATAAAGCTTCTTTATTGACATATTTAGATCTAATCATTTTAATATCATTCATCCGTGTTGGCTTTGCTGAACATACATTACAGCTTTAAAAAGAGGTAGTACTTGTCAGTGCATTGACAACCTTTCCATCAAACATAGTCAAATCCAAATTATACTTTGTAATGTCATCATAGATGACTTCATAGATGTCATCATAGATGTCTTTGTCGTAGCTGTCTTTGTAATAGCTGTCATCGTCATAGCTGTCATTGTCATAGCTGTCATAGATGTCTTTGTCATAGCTGTCATCATAGATGACTTTGTCGGTTCTGACTCTAAACGTACTACAAACGAGTCAAGTTTCTGAATCTCAATTCGTAATTGTTTCTCTTCTTCTTTAAATAGCACATCTGTTTCCTTTTTGTACTGCAAATAAACTGGTCTGCAGAAATGTGTACTAAATGGTTTTTTGTTGCACCATATTACTGTATTAATAATAGTCAGTTTTAAAGGCACATTATATGTTTGGAAAATACTCTCTTTGTTTCTAATAACTTCATCTAGAGTTGTATCTAAATATTTTTGTTCATACAGACTCTGGCTAGACGCTCCATCAAAACCGCCTTTGAAACCCATAATTCCATAACCGCATAATGTTGATTGATATCTTTAACCAACAATTTAAAAAATATTTTATTGCAACTATTTAGGCGCAAGATTTTACACAGTGTGTGATTAAAAAGAAATTGAAGGGAGCAAAATGATTCTGAAAAAATCATTTTATCAGCATAGCATTACTTTTTTTCAGTTAAAATTTTTTGAAAAGACGATAGATGTTTGCATTTTGTAACAAGGAGCTATTACTGATTATCTGATATTGTTCACCGGACAGATCACTTTGAATTTTTAGGCAGTAGGCATCTTCAACTTTCATTTTAACAGGTTCATGCAGAGAAATGTTTTTCCTAATTTTATTTGCTTTATCTGGATCCAAAGCCTTCTTCACTATAAAGATAAAATTGTTTCTATTAATGTTGGATTCAGTTGCTGAACTTTTTAAAAAAGCTGAGGCCAATGCTTCGTGATTGTTTTCAGCTAAATGGGCAATTTTAGCTCTTTTGCTTCATTTACTAAGATTTTTCCAAACTTTATTTATTCTACCTGGAACTTCTTTAAATTTAACTCTTTCATCAAAATTGGGAAAAACTCCACCTGTAAATAGAAACTTAATTAAATAGAATGATTGCATTAAGAAAATTATTAACAAATAATTCTGTTTCTTTACCTGCAGCCAAACACTCTCTATTAAAATCAATCTGTCATAGTTAATATTATGCTTATCTAACTTTGCTTCCACTTTTGCTTTAAAAAGAGACAACTTATTCTTAAAGTCGGTAAGGTCTGATTTATCGAAATCATCTTTATGAAGGTTATAAACATTTGAAACTTCTTTAAACAAAGATTTAAACAGATTAACTTTATTGAAAGTTTGCTCTTCATTTTTTTGAAGAAGAGCAATTTTTGTTTTGCTTTATATATTATCTATAACATAACACACAAAAATTATCAAAAGTTTAACAACCTTATTGTCATTTACATAACAGCTTAATAGCTACAAGTATTTTGAAAATCCATATATATATATATATATATATATATATATATATATATATATATATATATATATATATATATATATATATATATATATATATTTATATATATATATATATATATATATATATGTATATATATATATATACATATATATAAATGTATATATATATATATAAACATATATATATATATATATATATATATATATAAACATGTATATATATATTTATATATATATATATATATGTATATATATATATATATATATATATTATATATACATATACAGAAAAATAAAAATGAGTATGTGTAAATGAAAATATAAATGTATAGATGAAATTTTATAACAAAACAAAAAACATTTGACAACCTAATCAATTATCAAGATTATCTCTTTATCTTTTACTGTATCACATTTTAACTTGTTGCTTACCAAGCCCAATCATAACAAAAATTGGGTAAGAAAAGTCAATAACCAAGACAGACAAAGGTTGTGGATTTTTACAAATATTTGCATTCATTTTATAAAGTTTATACCAACTTTTACTTTGTTTGATATCAACTATGTTCTCAGGCTTACAATAGTCAGAGCTCGGCATATCAAATAACAGGATTGCTGATGCAATTTTTACCTTCTCCTCTAATGTTAACTCGTCATCTTGCATAGCTTGAGGCATTATGGTTGAATCCAAATGCCAACAATGTTTGTACTGAGACTTTAATACAGCATCAGCAGCTATTGGCTTTTTACATACATTCTTTTACAGATGCATTTGATGTATGGCCGTAAGGTTGAGAAACGGAGCTTTAATGACATGCTCAGATTATAGGTACCATTTTGCATAGAAGTAAACAAGAATTTCTGTTATAAGAAGTAAACAAGAATTTCTGTTATCTTCACCAATGGATGGAGGTACTCCAAGTATGTAAGTATCTCCATTAATGTTAACTAAAACAGCCCTTCTATCCCTCTTCAATACTTTTCCTTTGTTTAGCTCAAACAAGGTCTTGCCATCAAAATGAATTGTAGATGAATATGGAGATGCATTAACTCAACATCGTCTTTTGTAATGATTGACATGTTTTCATTTTCTTTTTCTATTTCTATAAGCAGTTGACAACTGCTTTTATTTTATTTAAGATCAACACCTGATTGGTATAAAATTGCCGATGCTACCTCCTGTAAAACATTTAGTGACATATCACAGGCTGCAGTAGTAAGTGAAACATTACCAGTATAAATATCTTTCAGAATTTTTGCAATTACAGTATTTGAGTTTTCAGAGACATCTATGTCATACCAACCACTTGGATCGGAATCAGATTCAATTTAAGAGTCCTCGCTTAGAATCGTCTCTATAAGTTCACTAAAGGGTGTTTCGTCTATCAAGCTTTTAAACTGTGAACAATTTTTTTCCTGAATAAATTAACAGAGGTTAAACCAGCGCTAAATTATTTAACTAAAAGCCTTGACTACCTTTTTTTTATACTTAATAGCAACTTTTTCTTATCTTTACTGATTATATTTTTGAGATTAGAATTGCTAGCTCAAAAAAAATTTTTAATTCAATTTCAAACTCATTTTGTTTTAGTCAAATAACTGATGGTTCTTCTTTTTGCATTTTTAGTCAATTTGGAATAAGACTTATGCATATTAAAAGTTTTTGTCACTAAAATTAAATCATTTAACACATCAAAGCTAGCTTTAATCCACGGTCTCTTGATTTTAAACAAAAAACTTTCACGACAACCATCTGGACAAAATCTTAAAAATTTTCTTCACAGAGACAAGCAATAATGTTCGATATTGGTGCAGGTTTAAATTGTTAGTTATATCAAATGTTGAAGACTATTCAAGCTTTTTGAAAGCTGTACATCTAAACAGAAAGGTTTAGGCATTTTTAAATAAATACTTTAGAAACCAGTAATTTAAATAACTCCAGTATCGATAAAATTCTACCTGATATAGCTGGTTTTGCCTCTTTTATAATAAAAAGTCCCGTTTTCTTTGACCTTTGTTGTGCTTTACTCCTTTTTAATATGTTTATTGCAATCTTAAAATAGAAAACCAAAATGATAAACAATCAGAAGTTGCACCAAAATATTAATATACAACAATAGAAACAACTTAAAATTTCAAAAGTTTACCAATTCTTGTGATTTTCAATACCACCAAACAAAGTTTTTTTGGTGGTATTGAAAAACCGTATATTTTCAAACTAAAATATAGCTCGCTATATATAAAGTTATAAAAAATTTGAAATTAACCTTCGGCTCTATATTTAAATGTATCTTTGCATACTTCTGTAGATCACAAAATGATACTTTTGAACTCTCCAATAACTGAAGAAGCACTGCTGCCTAATTCGTATCCAAAGATGCACTCATTAACCTTTGCAAACTTTCTGAGGCAATGAACTATAGGCAATAAATAAGTTTGAGATGCTAACACATCTCTCTATAAAATATCTACTTTTTCCAGAAGTTATTGGAATTGTTCCCATCAAAGGCTATCCCATAATAACATCGAAGTAAGATATAATATTCTTTAAGCCAATTTTTAAAAAGAGGCCAATGATCTAAAAGTAGTCTTTCCAAGTAATGTCACAACCCCCATAAGAAGATGTAACTCTGGTGGAGGGACAAAGTGATTAATTTTATCTTTAGCATTTTTATCTTGATAAACGAGCCGAGGACTAAAAACATTTTAAAAATCTTTCAACAAATAAGTTGTACCAACGATCAAAAGAACCTAACTTTTTTGGATTACCAGATTCTAGGGAACATTCGCTTTCACACCACAAGCACGCATGTTTACCTGAATGAGTAGACAGACCTAAGATGCTGTTAGCACATTTTAAGTCAAATGCAAGGTGATATGTAACAATATCCAGATTTAATTTACTCAAGATGTTTTGCTAATTTCCATTTTCTTTACTTACATCTTCAAAAATAGAAAGAATAAAACACCTTTTAACTCCGCTGTCAATGTAAATCTCATTTTTGTTGGTTCTATCAAATACATTTGCAATTATTTTAAAAAATCCTTGACCTCCATTGATTGATATACGTACCATACTTTTTATAAGAATAAATTCAGAAGTGTCATGGATAAATACTACATGTCTTGTTACAATTTCATCATTCCAAATAAAGTTCTCTTGTTCTATTTTATATTTAGATTCAATTTCCTCTTGTAATAATGTCATCGTACTAATTACATTATTCTCCACAACAGTAGATAATCCCAGATTCTTACGGAGACTTGATATCAGTTTTTTTGTTTTATTTTTTGTCGATTCCAAAACAGAAGTTAATTCCATCACTGTTTGAAATGATATCTGATTAAAAAACTTTCTAGAAGATTTATTGTCTTTAGTTCCAACAGTTAAAGTTAACGGATTTCCACCTTAAAGATAAAGTATAGTTAATTATATGTATCTTTAACCTACACCTACTTTAATTTTACATAGCAAACATTTTGAAAAAGTTGTTAGCAACCTATACAATTGCTTAGTTAAAAACCTCATATTTACTGAGTGTTTTAAACATGCATGTAAGTTTTATCTGAGCATATAAACCCTCTTTAACTATTTAAAAATGAAAAATAAAAACTTACAGACCTGTAGATATTTTAAAGGATTGGCCTCTCTCAATGCCTTCTCGTTCCATCTTTTTTTTTCTTATGCCTGAAGCAACTTGCTCAAATAATGTAGGATCAAGAGTTTCTGACAAATTAATTTAATTCAAAACAGCCTGACTAGAACAACAGTTGTGATAACATCTTGAAGAATAAAGTTTACTCTTAAATTATTATACGCCTTAAGGCTAATTTTTGAAGTTTATAAATAAATATTTGAAAACTTCTAATTTACTTATCAAGTAACTTATTATTAAATTTTTAATCTTTTCCAAGGAGAGTAAAGCAGCAGCTGCACATATTTTTTTTGAGAGGTTCAACATCTTTTGTATTAACATAAGATGATAGTATAATATCAATAAGCTCAGTACTACGTCTAATTCTTGGTCTGTCAACCTAATTCAAAAATAGTACTTTATAAATAATCTATATCTTTATATGTATTAATTATTTAACTTAAATAATATTTTAAGTAATATACTTGAGAAATGTTATTTATCTAGTTTAAAAGATAAGTGTTTGATCCCTTTAGCCAGTCTTCTCCGTTTAACCAGCGCTTTTGCGGGTTGAAAATTTTTCGGAAATTTTTAACTAGGGAAAATTTTAGGAAAATGTTATGTATTATTTAGGCAGTTGTAATGGACAATTTTATGGTAAAATATTGTGAAGATTATAAAAATTTTAGAAAGCTTTTTTTGAAAAACACTTTTGTCGGTACTTTGTTGAGTTTTTTTATTACAACTTTAAGTAGCAACTAATTTAATTTGTTTTTAAAATATTCTAAAGCTGTTTTGTCCTGTTATTTGCTTAGCATAATGATGTTCATATCCGTAGCAAGCTTTGTTTAAGGCTTAGCATAATGCGCACCCCCATTCCTAAAGTGGATTTTTCAATATTTATTAAATTGGCCTGAGTCAATATTTAATAGATATTGGCTAAGTTATTTTTCAATATCGGGCGGCAAAATATTTTCTCCCTAAGTTTTTCGGTTTGCGTATTTCAGTTTTTCCGTTCAAATATACAAAAAAAACCAGTCAGCAGACAAACATCAAACAATGCAATTAGTCAACTCAGAGTAACAACAGAGCTTAACGCTAAGTCAAAAACGAATTAATATGCGTTGTTATAAAAATGTAATTTTGACTATTAAAAAACTACTCGTGAAGTTGTTACAAACTATAATATACACAAACACAATTAAAAAAAAAGATATACATAGAATATACATACACACAAAATAAAAAAAATTAAAAGCCTTTAGTTTTAGTTAAGCCGTGCAAAGTACTTAAGCAACAGAGAAAAAAAATCAAAGAAGATCCATTTTGATCAATTTCGAGGAGACCATCTGCAAAACGTGCTAAGACACAATAATTAAATAAATTCTTTTAGTTAGTTCCCTTTTCACAATCTGTATGCTAAAATTGATTTATCTATTTTAAATATTAGACCAATTAAAAGTTTGTAGTCCTATAAATAGAAAAAAAAATTTCTTTATTAATACCCAACTAGGAGTTTAAGCTTTTTGTTATTTTCTCAAAATCAAATTACTTGAAGTTTGGGCGTTTTGCATATGGACAAATAAGTTAATATAATAAATATATTAAAATAGTTATAAAAAAATGATAAATATGAACAAAATGGATAATTGTAAACAACAAAAACTTTCAGGTAATACTTGAATTTACACTGGATAGAAAATTGGTTATATATTTTTTTAAACTAATTCACTTCCTGCAAGGCTGCAAGCAACCACTGTTTAAGTCTCAAGGTCAAAAAAGTATTATTAATTATTTTTAAAATTGTATTAAATGTTATTGCATAGATGCATAGAGTGAAGTTGAAAACAAAAAGTGGTTGACAGAAGTCTTAAAAGACTGTAGATTTTATGATTCAGGAAAACATAAAGACAGAAAAGAATTCTAAAACAACGATGTGCAAGAAATAAAGCTAGATAAATAAAAGTAATTTCGACCTAAAAGAACCTGTACAGTTAAAAGATGTAACTTTGCTGATTAGCAAGTCATGTAAAATTAAGCTTTGGTTGTTGAAACAACAGATGATAGCTTGTTTACTAATAGCGCCACCATGGTAACGTTTGTAAATAAATAAATAAAAAGATGTAACCTTACAACAATGGAACAAAGGCTCACATTTGGCAGCTAGAGCATATTTAACTACATTTACAATGCGTTTTTAGATGCAAAAGAATGGGTATCATTTAAAGAAAAGACCCAAATCAACAACAGTATTTTATACAAGGACGAATAAGAGATTTATAGAGGTAGAGAATGAAATAAGAAAGCGGTGAGTACAATAAAGAGAGGCAAATTGTGAGTTTTAAAACAAAAAAAACTTAGTTGTTTGCTGCTAATAATGATCATTTACCTTAGCATACACATAAGCAGGTGCTAATTTTGCAATGGATAGTATATAGGGTTTCCACAGAAGGCCAACACTAAATGATAATCTGCAAAGCCGTAAAGTAGAAGACTCAGTAAGAGAGTTGTTATTTATCAATGAAGAAATATTGATAATATTGTTATATTGCAATAATTATCAGTAGTAAACAACTAAGTTATGTTTGGATTTAAATTGCCAGCCATTTCAAACTCAAAAGAAACAAGCTCAGCTGCATTTTCTAAGCAATCAAATGTTAATTTGGGAGTTGGGTTGTGAGAAAATAAAATTTTCAATTGTATTGTTATCGAATAAGGTCACACAAGGTGTAAGATTGTCAGCAAGATAATTATTATAGAACAGAAAAAATACAGAACTAAGGTTGGAATTTTGTGACATCCGAGAAGTTACTTGAGTAACTTCAGGAATTTTTAGGAATGAACTCATCAAACTTGTCATCATGAATAACTTCAACTACTTTCCTGCTTCTATACCTGTATACATGTGTACATGTAAACTAGCAATTTAAATTTAAATGGCCAGTTTATATTTGAATTCTATTTCTAACAATATTACTATAATGATAAAAAATAAACGAAAGAAAAGGATGGCTAAAGTTAAATGTTATACTTTAACACTATGGTGTTGGTTATACGCTTACAACGTCACTTTAATATTATTTAGTATAATTTATTTAATTTAAATGTAATAATAATCAACTGAGATTTCTCGAGTTAGTGTTGGTTATTAAGTGTAGAACATGGTTTTGGTCATTAAGTGTGAGAACATGAAACTTCAAGTTGAGGTTGCTAAGGATGCCAAGTTGTTTTGATCTTTTATAAACAAAAGTTAAAATTTAAGAACATTCTTTTACAGATGCATTTGATGTATGGCCGTAAGGTTGAGAAACGGAGCTTTAATGACATGCTCAGATTATAGGTACCATTTTGCATAGAAGTAAACAAGAATTTCTGTTATAAGAAGTAAACAAGAATTTCTGTTATCTTCACCAATGGATGGAGGTACTCCAAGTATGTAAGTATCTCCATTAATGTTAACTAAAACAGCCCTTCTATCCCTCTTCAATACTTTTCCTTTGTTTAGCTCAAACAAGGTCTTGCCATCAAAATGAATTGTAGATGAATATGGAGATGCATTAACTCAACATCGTCTTTTGTAATGATTGACATGTTTTCATTTTCTTTTTCTATTTCTATAAGCAGTTGACAACTGCTTTTATTTTATTTAAGATCAACACCTGATTGGTATAAAATTGCCGATGCTACCTCCTGTAAAACATTTAGTGACATATCACAGGCTGCAGTAGTAAGTGAAACATTACCAGTATAAATATCTTTCAGAATTTTTGCAATTACAGTATTTGAGTTTTCAGAGACATCTATGTCATACCAACCACTTGGATCGGAATCAGATTCAATTTAAGAGTCCTCGCTTAGAATCGTCTCTATAAGTTCACTAAAGGGTGTTTCGTCTATCAAGCTTTTAAACTGTGAACAATTTTTTTCCTGAATAAATTAACAGAGGTTAAACCAGCGCTAAATTATTTAACTAAAAGCCTTGACTACCTTTTTTTTATACTTAATAGCAACTTTTTCTTATCTTTACTGATTATATTTTTGAGATTAGAATTGCTAGCTCAAAAAAAATTTTTAATTCAATTTCAAACTCATTTTGTTTTAGTCAAATAACTGATGGTTCTTCTTTTTGCATTTTTAGTCAATTTGGAATAAGACTTATGCATATTAAAAGTTTTTGTCACTAAAATTAAATCATTTAACACATCAAAGCTAGCTTTAATCCACGGTCTCTTGATTTTAAACAAAAAACTTTCACGACAACCATCTGGACAAAATCTTAAAAATTTTCTTCACAGAGACAAGCAATAATGTTCGATATTGGTGCAGGTTTAAATTGTTAGTTATATCAAATGTTGAAGACTATTCAAGCTTTTTGAAAGCTGTACATCTAAACAGAAAGGTTTAGGCATTTTTAAATAAATACTTTAGAAACCAGTAATTTAAATAACTCCAGTATCGATAAAATTCTACCTGATATAGCTGGTTTTGCCTCTTTTATAATAAAAAGTCCCGTTTTCTTTGACCTTTGTTGTGCTTTACTCCTTTTTAATATGTTTATTGCAATCTTAAAATAGAAAACCAAAATGATAAACAATCAGAAGTTGCACCAAAATATTAATATACAACAATAGAAACAACTTAAAATTTCAAAAGTTTACCAATTCTTGTGATTTTCAATACCACCAAACAAAGTTTTTTTGGTGGTATTGAAAAACCGTATATTTTCAAACTAAAATATAGCTCGCTATATATAAAGTTATAAAAAATTTGAAATTAACCTTCGGCTCTATATTTAAATGTATCTTTGCATACTTCTGTAGATCACAAAATGATACTTTTGAACTCTCCAATAACTGAAGAAGCACTGCTGCCTAATTCGTATCCAAAGATGCACTCATTAACCTTTGCAAACTTTCTGAGGCAATGAACTATAGGCAATAAATAAGTTTGAGATGCTAACACATCTCTCTATAAAATATCTACTTTTTCCAGAAGTTATTGGAATTGTTCCCATCAAAGGCTATCCCATAATAACATCGAAGTAAGATATAATATTCTTTAAGCCAATTTTTAAAAAGAGGCCAATGATCTAAAAGTAGTCTTTCCAAGTAATGTCACAACCCCCATAAGAAGATGTAACTCTGGTGGAGGGACAAAGTGATTAATTTTATCTTTAGCATTTTTATCTTGATAAACGAGCCGAGGACTAAAAACATTTTAAAAATCTTTCAACAAATAAGTTGTACCAACGATCAAAAGAACCTAACTTTTTTGGATTACCAGATTCTAGGGAACATTCGCTTTCACACCACAAGCACGCATGTTTACCTGAATGAGTAGACAGACCTAAGATGCTGTTAGCACATTTTAAGTCAAATGCAAGGTGATATGTAACAATATCCAGATTTAATTTACTCAAGATGTTTTGCTAATTTCCATTTTCTTTACTTACATCTTCAAAAATAGAAAGAATAAAACACCTTTTAACTCCGCTGTCAATGTAAATCTCATTTTTGTTGGTTCTATCAAATACATTTGCAATTATTTTAAAAAATCCTTGACCTCCATTGATTGATATACGTACCATACTTTTTATAAGAATAAATTCAGAAGTGTCATGGATAAATACTACATGTCTTGTTACAATTTCATCATTCCAAATAAAGTTCTCTTGTTCTATTTTATATTTAGATTCAATTTCCTCTTGTAATAATGTCATCGTACTAATTACATTATTCTCCACAACAGTAGATAATCCCAGATTCTTACGGAGACTTGATATCAGTTTTTTTGTTTTATTTTTTGTCGATTCCAAAACAGAAGTTAATTCCATCACTGTTTGAAATGATATCTGATTAAAAAACTTTCTAGAAGATTTATTGTCTTTAGTTCCAACAGTTAAAGTTAACGGATTTCCACCTTAAAGATAAAGTATAGTTAATTATATGTATCTTTAACCTACACCTACTTTAATTTTACATAGCAAACATTTTGAAAAAGTTGTTAGCAACCTATACAATTGCTTAGTTAAAAACCTCATATTTACTGAGTGTTTTAAACATGCATGTAAGTTTTATCTGAGCATATAAACCCTCTTTAACTATTTAAAAATGAAAAATAAAAACTTACAGACCTGTAGATATTTTAAAGGATTGGCCTCTCTCAATGCCTTCTCGTTCCATCTTTTTTTTTCTTATGCCTGAAGCAACTTGCTCAAATAATGTAGGATCAAGAGTTTCTGACAAATTAATTTAATTCAAAACAGCCTGACTAGAACAACAGTTGTGATAACATCTTGAAGAATAAAGTTTACTCTTAAATTATTATACGCCTTAAGGCTAATTTTTGAAGTTTATAAATAAATATTTGAAAACTTCTAATTTACTTATCAAGTAACTTATTATTAAATTTTTAATCTTTTCCAAGGAGAGTAAAGCAGCAGCTGCACATATTTTTTTTGAGAGGTTCAACATCTTTTGTATTAACATAAGATGATAGTATAATATCAATAAGCTCAGTACTACGTCTAATTCTTGGTCTGTCAACCTAATTCAAAAATAGTACTTTATAAATAATCTATATCTTTATATGTATTAATTATTTAACTTAAATAATATTTTAAGTAATATACTTGAGAAATGTTATTTATCTAGTTTAAAAGATAAGTGTTTGATCCCTTTAGCCAGTCTTCTCCGTTTAACCAGCGCTTTTGCGGGTTGAAAATTTTTCGGAAATTTTTAACTAGGGAAAATTTTAGGAAAATGTTATGTATTATTTAGGCAGTTGTAATGGACAATTTTATGGTAAAATATTGTGAAGATTATAAAAATTTTAGAAAGCTTTTTTTGAAAAACACTTTTGTCGGTACTTTGTTGAGTTTTTTTATTACAACTTTAAGTAGCAACTAATTTAATTTGTTTTTAAAATATTCTAAAGCTGTTTTGTCCTGTTATTTGCTTAGCATAATGATGTTCATATCCGTAGCAAGCTTTGTTTAAGGCTTAGCATAATGCGCACCCCCATTCCTAAAGTGGATTTTTCAATATTTATTAAATTGGCCTGAGTCAATATTTAATAGATATTGGCTAAGTTATTTTTCAATATCGGGCGGCAAAATATTTTCTCCCTAAGTTTTTCGGTTTGCGTATTTCAGTTTTTCCGTTCAAATATACAAAAAAAACCAGTCAGCAGACAAACATCAAACAATGCAATTAGTCAACTCAGAGTAACAACAGAGCTTAACGCTAAGTCAAAAACGAATTAATATGCGTTGTTATAAAAATGTAATTTTGACTATTAAAAAACTACTCGTGAAGTTGTTACAAACTATAATATACACAAACACAATTAAAAAAAAAGATATACATAGAATATACATACACACAAAATAAAAAAAATTAAAAGCCTTTAGTTTTAGTTAAGCCGTGCAAAGTACTTAAGCAACAGAGAAAAAAAATCAAAGAAGATCCATTTTGATCATTTGAGGAGACCATCTGCAAAACGTGCTAAGACACAATAATTAAATAAATTCTTTTAGTTAGTTCCCTTTTCACAATCTGTATGCTAAAATTGATTTATCTATTTAAATATTAGACCAATTAAAAGTTTGTAGTCCTATAAATAGAAAAAAAAATTTCTTTATTAATACCCAACTAGGAGTTTAAGCTTTTTGTTATTTTCTCAAAATCAAATTACTTGAAGTTTGGGCGTTTTGCATATGGACAAATAAGTTAATATAATAAATATATTAAAATAGTTATAAAAAAATGATAAATATGAACAAAATGGATAATTGTAAACAAGCAAAAACTTTCAGGTAATACTTGAATTTACACTGATAAAATTGGTTATATATTTTTTTAAACTAATTCACTTCCTGCAAGGCTGCAAGCAACCACTGTTTAAGTCTGGAGTTAAAAAAGTATTATTAATTATTTTTAAAATTGTATTAAATGTTATTGCATAGATGCATAGAGTGAAGTTGAAAACAAAAAGTGGTTGACAGAAGTCTTAAAAGACTGTAGATTTTATGATTCAGGAAAACATAAAGACAGAAAAGAATTCTAAAACAACGATGTGCAAGAAATAAAGCTAGATAAATAAAAGTAATTTGAGCCTAAAAGAACCTGTACAGTTAAAAGATGTAACTTTGCTGATTAGCAAGTCATGTAAAATTAAGCTTTGGTTGTTGAAACAACAGATGATAGCTTGTTTACTAATAGCGCCACCATGGTAACGTTTGTAAATAAATAAATAAAAAGATGTAACCTTACAACAATGGAACAAAGGCTCACATTTGGCAGCTAGAGCATATTTAACTACATTTACAATGCGTTTTTAGATGCAAAAGAATGGGTATCATTTAAAGAAAAGACCCAAATCAACAACAGTATTTTATACAAGGACGAATAAGAGATTTATAGAGGTAGAGAATGAAATAAGAAAGCGGTGAGTACAATAAAGAGAGGCAAATTGTGAGTTTTAAAACAAAAAAAACTTAGTTGTTTGCTGCTAATAATGATCATTTACCTTAGCATACACATAAGCAGGTGCTAATTTTGCAATGGATAGTATATGGGTTTCCACAAGAAGGCCAACACTAAATGATAATCTGCAAAGCCGTAAAGTAGAAGACTCAGTAAGAGAGTTGTTATTTATCAATGAAGAAATATTGATAATATTGTTATATTGCAATAATTATCAGTAGTAAACAACTAAGTTATGTTTGGATTTAAATTGCCAGCCATTTCAAACTCAAAAGAAACAAGCTCAGCTGCATTTTCTAAGCAATCAAATGTTAATTTGGGAGTTGGGTTGTGAGAAAATAAAATTTTCAATTGTATTGTTATCGAATAAGGTCACACAAGGTGTAAGATTGTCAGCAAGATAATTATTATAGAACAGAAAAAATACAGAACTAAGGTTGGAATTTTGTGACATCCGAGAAGTTACTTGAGTAACTTCAGGAATTTTTAGGAATGAACTCATCAAACTTGTCATCATGAATAACTTCAACTACTTTCCTGCTTCTATACCTGTATACATGTGTACATGTAAACTGGCCATTTAAATTTAAATGGCCAGTTTATATTTCAATTCTATTTCTAACAATATTATTATAATGATAAAAAATAAACGAAAGAAAAGGATGGCTAAAGTTAAATGTTATACTTTAACACTATGGTGTTGGTTATACGCTTACAACGTCACTTTAATATTATTTAGTATAATTTATTTAATTTAAATGTAATAATAATCAACTGAGATTTCTCGAGTTAGTGTTGGTTATTAAGTGTAGAACATGGTTTTGGTCATTAAGTGTAGAACATGAAACTTCAAGTTGAGGTTGCTAAGATCTAAGTTGTTTTGATCTTTTATAAACAAAAGTTAAAATTTAAGAAAATTTATTTTCAATATACAATTGTAGGTTGATTAAGGTTGTTATGTAGAATTGTATTCATTAATATTTATTCTTTCTATTTTCAGAAAATGTTTGAAAACTAGAAGGTTCTAAAAATTCTGATATTGAGCGAGCCAAGGCGGTTTACTTTTTTTTTTTTTTACATTTTTTTTTAGGTGCCCCAAGAAGTCCTTAACGTCTTATCACATCACCTAGGAAGAGCATTTGAAAGGAAATCTTTCCTTACCGATATTATAAAACTTGCTCAATAAACTCAAAATACAAAAGATGACGTGTAAATAGAAAGAAATATTTTTAATATTCGTCTTGAATGTATTTATTAATTGCAATTCTATAGAAAGAAATTTGTTTTTCAAAATTTTTTTATTTTTTTTATAGAAGGAAATTAACTTTTCCTTATAATTTTTATAATTTATATTAAAAAGCACATGGGTAATAAAATATTTTAAAAAATTGTGGGAGAGTTATTTTATTTCTGCAAATTACGCTTAAAAATAAAGTAGCTAACTATTAAAACGCAGAGTGCTCAAAAAAATTTTATTTTGATACTCAGGGTGCCAAAATCATAAAAGTAAAACTTAAATGCAATGAAACACACCAGTTAAAATGAACAAAACTCAGTTTTGATATCAGAAATATAGTCTCTTACCCCAAAGACCTATGTTTTATTGTATAATACGAAACATGTTTACCGTTTGACGAACCTTTGTTGAGTTTTGTTGTATTTTGATGTAATTTTGCAAACATTTGATGATTCTATTTATAATCCTTGATTGCAGGGTTAGAAAAAACTCGCGTTCATAAGCAAAAACTCAACCCAACTGGGTTTTTGATTGGGTTTTTACGTTTTTGAAAACGTTTGGTACAAATCTTTATTAGCAATGCTGGATTAATTTATAGTTATTTGAAAACCATTTTTCATTTTTTAATGGTATATTGTAAAGTAAAGTTAACATTTTAAAATATCAGTTTTATTTAAGATAAAAGTAAAGTATATGTTATTAAACATGACAAAGTATCATTCAGGGGGAGGAAATAATGCTAGCTATTGGAATGAAGTGACCATATCAAGTGATCAACCAAATAGAGTAATATTTAATTGTTGCAAAGAAAGCATAATTCAAAAAATAGAGACAATTAAAATTCATTTGGATAAAAGCAGAAGAAAGAAAAAAGGAAGTGCTAATGATTTCACTGAAGTATTTAGCAGTATATCAGAGTCAAAGATAAATACTGCAGCATCGAACAAGTTTAACCAGTCAGAATATAAGTAGAAAGATAGTTTAGGCTTTATAATTGATTCTTCTTATTCATCAATTGTTCAGTCAATTGCAATGACGGTGCAGCGGCAAACATACATTTTTTAATTTGTTATTACAGTTACATTATTTGTTACAACAAGTAATTAGAAGGATGAACTTGAATTGCAAGTTGCAAGAGTTTATATGTGATTAAGTTAAAATAAGTACAGATGTAAAATGTTTGTTAAAGTTTACTTTCCTTACAATTTTTTTTTTCTTAGAAAAAACATTAGATAGAAGTCAAGAAGAAGAAGCTGAAGAACTACCCCGAGTGAAAATAAAGCATACCCCGAGTTTTTGCCTGGCTATAATACATTTAGACTAAAAAATTCTAATTGTTTTCCAACATATTTATTAAATGAAAACAAGTAGGGGAGATGGGGGCGCATTGATCGCCGGGGCAGTATGATCTTTTGGCTTTTACTCGTTCATTTTTGCCTTACTAGAAGTGAGGTTGCAATTTAATTAACCATTATGCTTCCCTAATTGATTATTCGTAATATTTTTTCATAAGGTTATCAGCGTCAAAAAAAATAAAGAAAATATTGTTTTTCGTCATAAAAAGTGATTTTTTTAAATCGTACTATAATTCAAATATATTTTTATTTAGATGTCTGTATGGGTTAACAACAATTTTATTTTAAATTTGTAAGTGTTAGGTGAATAATATAATATATAATTTTTATTTGGCTGCAATTTATACAGTAGATATTGCTATCAATATGTTACCTATACCTATTGGGGTACATTGATCTTTGACTATGCGGGGCCCATTGATCGGAGGATCAAAGTGCCCCATTGAAGACAAAGTGCCCCATGTTTTTGTTTATAAGCAATACAGTTACACGAATGGAATTGTATTTATAATTTAAAAAAAAACCATATATAAACAAACAATAGCTTTTAGCATTTCATTTTTTAAATCTACTTATGTTATAAGCTAGTAATAATAATACTATTATTTTATAATATCAAAAGAATAATATTTAACATAATAATTAAAAAATATTTAACATAATATTATTATGTTAAATATTAGCATTTATTAAAAACATATGTTTTTATTGATATATTTTTTTACAGATCTTAAAATAGTTAGAAATAGAATTAAAAAAACAAATAAAGTTGCTATACCAAGTGAAACAATGAAAGTAGCTGTTAATAAAGTTTTAGAAGGAACACAACTGAATGTTGTAGCACGTCAGTTTAACATAGATAGAATGACTTTAAAAAGATATTGTCGTAAAAAGAGGCTTAATCCAAATGAAGCTTTCAAGCCTAACTACAACAATAGACAAGTTTTTACAGCAGAAGATGAAAAAAGTTTATCAAGTTATTTACTAATTGCATCAAAAATGAACTATGGCCTTTCAACTAGGTCAACGCGATTATTGGCATATGAATTTGCTTTAAAAAACAATAAGATATGCCCATCATCATGGATCAAAAATAAAATTGCAGGCATTGATTGGTTGCAAGGTTTTATGAAAAGACAACCAGAGTTGTCTCTACGAACACCTGAAGCAACGAGCTTCGCTCGATCAACAGCTTTTAACAAACACACTGTAAGAGAGTTTTTTCAAAATCTTAAAACGCTAAGAAATCGATATAAATATAATCCTAACTGTATATATAATGTTGATGAAAATGGTTTAACAACCGTTCAAAAGCCGGTAAAGGTTTTAGCTGGTAGAGGAAGCAAACAAGTTGGAAGAATCACATCTGCAGAACGAGGAACATTGGTAACTGCATGTTGTGCCTCTAATGCTATTGGAAATTCCATTCCTCCATTATTTATTTTTCCTAGGGTAAAGTTTCATGATTACATGATTAAGGAAGGACCTCCTGGATGTGTGGGATTTGCAAATCCTTCTGGTTGGATGAACTCAGAAATTTTCATAGAATGGATTAAACATTTTGTTAAATATTCAAACTGTTCTCAGGAATCTCCAGTTTTGTTACTTCTCGACAGTCATGAAAGTCATATTTCTGTTAAAGGCTTGGAGCTTGCAATTCAACACGGAATTACAATGATAAGTTTTCCTCCCCATTGCAGCCATAAATTGCAGCCATTAGATAGAACTGTTTTTGGACCATTGAAAAGGTTTTACAATTCTGCATGTGATAATTGGATGGTTTCAAACCCAAGACCATTGACCATTTATGATATTGTTTTAATAGTTCGAGAACCGTATACAAAAGCTTTCTTACCATCTAATATACAGACAGGATTTAGAGTAGCTGGCATTGAGCCATTCAATTCTGAAATTTTCAAAGATGACGAATATTTACCATCATCAGTTACAGATAGAGCTGCTCCAGATACAGTTACTATCACTCCTGTCAACAACATGGAATCTGAAATGATACCAGCACATGTTAATCACATAGAGTCTGAAATAACTATAGTAAATATTGAAACAAGTATTTTAAACAAAGTGTCAACAAGTGTTGCTTCTATAATCTCACCTGAGGTTTTAAAACCTTACCCAAAAGCATCTGCCAGAAAGAAAAATGTTAAAAGTAGGCAGTTAAAAACAAGGATCTTGACTGATACTCCTGTCAGAAATGAAATTCGTTTGTCAAAAGAAAAGAAAATTTTGAAGCAAACCAAAAATCAACAAAAAGTCTCCACAAAAGATAAGAAAGAAACTAAGAATTACTTGCTTAGGAATACAAAACAATGTAAACCAAAAGCTGCTTCACAACTTGACTTTCACAAATGATGAAATATTCTTAATCAAAATATTGTACTTTTAACAAGTTTTGTAAACTTAAAAGTCGTATTCTTATTTCAGTCTTTATATTTCAGTTCTTATAAATTTCAAGTTGTTGTAAAGTTTTAAACGTATATAAAGCGGGTAGCTTATAGCTGCTGTGATTTATACATTTTTTAATTAAAAATTAGACTAGTGGGTTTAACTGCTATATTTAAAAAATAATTAAAAAATTTAGATGTATTATATGTTATACAATATTACCCTTTGACTAAATTATTTACAAGATTTAGTTATAGAAGTGTTAAACGTTTAGATAATATTACGCATATAAGATCAATGTGCCCCAAGTCGGAGATCATAGTACCCCATAGTTTGGGGTACATTAATCTTTTGAGAGGGTTGTTTAAAAGTTAAAATTATTCATGTTTATCATTTTTTTAAATCAAAATATTTATATATTCCAAAAGCCAGATAGTTCTACATGTGTTTCGTAGTTAATAAGTTTTTACATCTCTTTCAGGTTCTGCGCAATTTTCAAAACACTGCTACGGCGATCAATGCGGCCCCATCTCCCCTACAACAACAGCAACATATTGGTGGAAAATTAAAAAAATGAAGGAGTTCCAAAGCTCTCCAAATTGCCTGAAATTTTTAAAGATTTTTACGATAGTTGCACACTTTTCCAGGTAGTAATGGAAGGATTTTTCTCATCTCTTCGCATTATTTGGAAAAAAATTAGAAATCATTTATGAAAAGAAAAAGCTAAGACACTTGTTCGAAATTACATTTAAGATCAAGATCATCTGCTGAAGACTAAGTTGTTAGATGACTTTGTTTTAAATTTTTAAGTTTAAATATTACAGCTCGAAGTAATATAAAATTCTTATTTATGACTCACAAAACTCCATATTTTATTATTATTAGAAAAATTGTTGAGCAGCATCAAATCTTGAGCGTTAACGTAAATTTCTTTATAAATGAAAAAATTAAAAATAAAAAGAAATAAAGACCAAAAACCCGTAAGCTTTTGGTGGGTTTTTGCTCCTGGGTTTTTGGGTGTTTTATAGTTCTTAAGTCAATAACGAAATCTCTAAGATAAACCCATGTTTGAATGTATTATTATTAATTATTATAAATGAATTTGTTGTTTTAAATATTTTATCATCCAAGAATTGTAAAACTTTTGAAAAATTTATAACCAAGGTGTTTCAGCAATTCATTTTTTAACAGTTACAATCGTATATAAAAATTGATATCATTTTTGATGTTTACACAGAAAACAGTCTTAAAAAATCAGCAAGAGTCAAAAGAGGACAAACTTTTCCGAGTCGTGTGTTACCTGAATCAAAAATTTGAGGCAATCAGATCAAAAAAGAATTGTTCTATGCAGTCTAAATATCTTGTCTTATTGATAGATTGATCGTTGTGACCCACGAGGAATTGATAATATTAAACCAAATAATCAATAAAGTCAATTCAAAGCCTTGCAAACATGAAGAAACAAAGACTCGTATGTTTTGTCACACGTGTCATGCTGCTATAAATAGTGGGGTCAAAAAAACCATGATCAAAGATATTGATACTGATGTTGCTGTTAACGGTAAAACTTATTTTTTAAAGATACGATTTTGTACAATACACTTTAATCCCCTGATTCTTTTACAGCCCTGCTATTCGTTTACCTATTTTTAAAATAAAGTGTCTAACTACAATAATATATATATATATATATATATATATATATATATATATATATATATATATATATATATATATATATATATATATATATATATATATATATATATATATATATATATATATATATATATATATATATATACATATATATATATGTATATATATAGAACCCTTAGATGTTGTCCGAAAGTTTTTTCGATATTTTGTTGACAAAAAGTAAAAATTAAAATGCAAGACCGGAATTTTTTTTTTTTAATAATGATAGACTGCCTGCCCCAACCAAACCCTCAGTCGATGTAGCAGCACTCCCTTGCGGGTCAGGCTATTTGTCAGTCGATGTAGCAGCACTCCCTTGCGAGTCAGGCTATTTGTCAGTCGATGTAGCAGCACTCCCTTGCGAGTCAGGCTATTTGTCAGTCGATGTAGCAGCACTCCCTTGCGAGTCAGGCTATAAGATAGTCGATGTAGCAACACTCCGCGCATGATTTACAGTAAAAAAAATAAAAATAAAAACATTTTATTAAAAAAAATTAAAATAAAAACATTTTATTAAAAAAAATAAAAATAAAAACATTGTTTATATTGTTAAAAACATTCAAAATGTTATAAAAACATTCAGAATGTTTTTAAAAACATTCTGGTCAATTAAATTTGCGTTTTTGTGGCTTTTTTAAAAAACGATTAATTTGTAATTAAATTAATGGTTTTTACTTTCGTCCAACACGGAAATGTTGGACGAAAGTCAAAAGTAATTAAAAGTGACGTATGTGTTGGCGTAAGAATCACTTTTTTCCTTCCGCTCTTCCTAAAGCCAACAAACTATAGAACTATATATATATATATATATATATATATATATATATATATATATATATATATATATATATATATATATATATTTGTTGCTGTATTTTTGATAAGTTTATAACTGATGCCTAAAATCAGTGTTATTTTTCTTTTAAATTGCTTGCTACGGATATGATTCAGTTACCCTGAAGGCTATTTTACTTGTGGTTCTGAGTGTTTTAAAATGAGTATCTCAATATTATTAACGTATTGGCCATGTTTTATAAAGTAACAATCTTCCATGAAATAAAAAACATTTATCGTAAAGAAAATAATAAGTTAATATTCATAACATCTATAATCACAATAAAGAAGCAAAAACAGCGAGAATACAAGAAACTCTTGCAAAGTAGAAAATAAAAATAAATAAAAAATTTCGAAATTAGTGCAGTCGGTTGATGCTTTTTTACGTAACAATATTTCACTGCCGGACACCAACAAATCCTTTTGCACAACTTAAGTTTATATATTCCTGTATGTAAAACAATCGAGACACAAACCGTTAAGCGAATAAAATTGGTTAAATTGGTCTTTAAAGATAAGAAAGATTTGTGTCTTGTTGACGCCATTATATTACGTCACGGTCGTAGTAATAACCAAATTCGGACGAATAACGGACGAATAAATAAAAACATGGCACGTTGTTAATGATTGAACTTTGCAATGACATCGCAAACGGTGGACACTTTTTATTAACAACTATAAATAATTTTTTAAAGAGTGAAAAAAGAAAAAGAAAAATCAATAAATCAGGAGATATTTTGCTTTAGTTTTTCAAAAATATAATCAATTATAAAGAAAAAACGAAATATCTAAAAAGAAGAAAAAAGAACGAACTAATTGAAAGGATATAAAATAAACTACAAAAGTAACGAAAATAATAATAAACAAAAAAAAGTTTAAAAATGAATGAAAAAGGAAAGAAAACATTCGAAAATTTGGGAAAACTCGGCATAACAAGATTTTATATTGTTTTTACTTTTTTCATATTTCGTTAGTTATTCATTTCATATTATGATTTATTTTAAGGTAGTTTTATTTAGCTATGCAATGATGTTTTCCGTTATGTAATGGTATTTTCTTTTCTTTAGTTTTTAGTATATGTAGTGCATATAGCTTTACTTATTATTTGTTGCTAATCATTAAAATCATTTGCTAGTTATTTACTCCATCATGTTAGTTTTATAAAGTGTTTCTTTTTTTCTTTCTATGTTTTATGAATTATTTATTGTTACTAGTTTGCTTGATTACATTATTATGCTTTGTACTTTTTTAGCGGTAGCTTTGTTTGTAATGTTTATTCCTTTTTTTGGTTTTTGTTTTTCACAGTGTTTTTCTGTTTTTGTTTTTTTTGTTTATTGTGTTATTGTGTTATTGTACAATATATTATGGTTTTCATATTTTAACAATTATGATTAACATATTTACTAAATCTATATAATTTTTTTAGTAGTAGTCGTTTTTATGTCATCGTTAATTGTTACGTTTTGTCAATTTTTTACTGTTTGTAACTGTAGCTATGTATGTATAAATGATTATTGTATAAAACGTAATATTGATTTATTTTATTTATTGTAATTACTGTATTACTATTATTATTATTATTACTATTAATAATATAATTATTAATATTACCAAGATTATTTGTATATATGTAAATTATTTTTTTAAGGTATTTACTTGTATGCTCTGTATGTTGTATTACTCTGTATGCTTATTTCTTGATGCGCTTTTCATTTCTTTCAGTTTTAATAACAATCATGTCTACCAGTAAAAGAAGAAAAATAGAGCTTGTTGATGTCGCACAATTTCCTGAGGTACTTGTTCCTGTGCGTGATATCAATTGGGAATTGTGCATTTTGTGTCAGCGTGTTTCACCGGAACCTCTTATAATTCCCAAAGAGGCAGGTTATAAAACTCTAAGTGAAAACTTGATCGAGTTCGATAATCATGAAGCTTTGCCACCAACTATTCGCTTGGATAAAATAAGTGATGGAAAGGAGTTATTGCACGCATTAATTGTTAATAAGGCAAAGTACCACAAGCTTCGCCGAAACAAGTACGACTCTCAGAAACTGCAGAGAATCATTGAGAGAAACCAAAATGTGCAAGATGATTCTGAAAACGCCCAGAGCTCTGCTAGGTGCATGCGATCCTCATGTAAAGCAGTTGACATAAAAAGTTGTTGTTTGCTTTGTGATGGTGAATCTGTGACAGGCAACCCCTTAGTACAGGCAAGCACAAAAGAAATTGGCCCAAAAGTGTATGCTCTAGCCATTGAAATGCAGGACACAAATCTGCTTAACAAAATAGCAAACCAAGATTTCATAGCACTCGAAGTCAAATATCATAAAGACTGTTACAGGGGATTTCTCAACAGAGCCCGCAGTCATGAGCGCTCCTTTAGCAATGATGAACACAATCTCTATCGATTGACTTATGGCTCTGTCATTGCGGAATTGGTTAGTTAGATGGAAGAGATGTTTATATATGGTACATCATCCCCTGTTTTTAAGCTGTCTGACATCAATAAACTTTGTGCAGATCGTATGTCGAGTCTCGGAGTTCAGTCTGAGTCTATCAACCGAACTAGACTGAAGGACGATTTAATTTCCTTAGTTCCTGGTTTGAGGGAAGACAAGTGTGGTAAAGAAGTCATCTTAAGCTTTGAGCCAGATGTGGGTAATGCCATACGTGATGCTTGCAACTTCAACGATATGTCGGACGGTATTTGCATTGCTCAGGCAGCTGGTATTCTCCGTAGAGATATGTTTAGAGAGTTTCCCAAATTCAGCGGCTCGCTTATAGGCGACTTTGGATCTCGTGATTGTGTGCCACCTTCCCTTGTAAATTTTGTTAATACTCTTTTAGGAGGCTACAATATCGACAATGGTTCACCTGCTTCCGCACCCGAGCAGGAAGCTGCTTATTCCATTGCACAGTTAATTCGATTTAATAGTGTAAAGCGTAGCAGAGCCAACAGACCTCAACAAATACGTCATCAAGCAAACCAAGAAACTCCATTGGCCGTGTACCTTGGTTTGATGATCCATAACTGCACTCGGAAAAGATCAGTTGTCGACAAATTGAATTCTCTAGGTTTAAGTATTTCATATGACCGAGTTCAAGAAATTGAATCAAGTTTGACTAATGAAAAGTGCAAATTTTATGAGCAAATAGGTCATGTGATACCAAGTTGCCTGTCTGAAGGTGTTTTTACAACAGCTGCGATAGACAATATTGATCACAATCCATCTTCAACTACATCTAACGATTCATTCCACGGCTCTAGCGTCACAATTATTCAGCATCCGGATACTCCCCATTCAAATTCAAAATCCACTTCAGATGGACTCCTTTGGTCTAGGAAAATCAATAGCAAATTGCCGGATACATACACCACTCTCCCTGCAACGAATAATGTTGTTTCCGAACCACTAATGACCACCGTGAATGCATCACCTATTGCTAGTGATCCAATAACCATTGAGCAGTTGACACCTTGGCTAAATTCTGTGCAGGAGTCTGTGTATAACACATCAACAAATAAAACTTCATTCGCTGCTTTCCATGCGGAAAGAAATATGCATCCAGCAACCTTTCCATGTCATAACATACTATTGCCATTGCTAACAGATCACATTCAGTCTCCAGCAACAGTACGCCATTTGATGGATGTAATAATAAAAATAACGAGTGCTGTCAATAACAAACAAGGTGCTGTTATAACTGGTGATCAGCCCGTGTACGCAGTTGCAAAGTATATACAATGGAAGTTTCCGGATGTTTATGGAGAGGATAAAATAGTCATTATGATGGGTGGACTCCATATTGAAATGGCCATTCAAAACATGATTGGAAAGTGGTTGAAGGGCAGTGGTTGGACTGAAATGTTCATAAAAGCAGAGGTTGCTAGCATTGGAAGGAGTGAGTCGCTGCTTAAATCGTCGCACATAAAGAGAACAAGATATGCGCACGAAGTGAGCCTGGCATCTCTTTTCATTCTTCGTGATGAGGCGTATAAGCTAGATTGTAAGGACTTTGTTGAGTCATTGGAAGAGTGGATTTCCAGGAAAAGCAACGAATCTAATCAGTTTCTTTATTGGCAAACCGTTATGGAGTTGGAGAGCCTGCTACTGAGTTTTGTGCGCAGTATTCGCGAATCAAACTTCGAGGAGTACGTGCGAATGCTAAAGCAGATTGCTCCGTGGTTCTTCGCACTTGATCTAACTAATTACTCTCGCTGGTTGCCGGTTTTCATCAAAACCTTGGAAGAGCTACCTGTCCGACACCCTTATGTGTTTGAGGAATTCAAAAAGGGCCACTTCACAAGTAGGAAAACTAACGCGGACTTCTCTGCCATGTCTGATGACCAGCTTCATGAACAGAACAACAAATTGATCAAGAGTGACGGAGGAGCAATCAATGTACTTCATAACGAAACTGCTCTTCTTAAGTGGATGGTGGCTGGTCCAGAAATTTCTCGAATGATTAATGAGTTTGAGAATGAAGTTCGCAGTTCCACTTCTTTGGGTTATCAACACCGTCGCCATCATGAAGACAGAAATAGTTTTCAGACTCGTTATCTTCATCACGTGTCTGAAGTGGTGAAATCTATGCGCGATGATGGGAATCCTTTTGCGGAGCAGTTACTGCAGACAGCAGACAACCATAAGATTATAATGTCCAATTCAGCTGAAAAAACTGTTCAAGAAGCCAAGATCACAGGGCAACAGCAATACAACGAGTACGTAGCTGACCGTCTTGTGTCCAGACAAAAGTCAATTCATGAGCCTTTGAAAAGAAACAAATTTGAATTGTTCCACAGTTTGAAAATTCTAGGTTCCAAACATAAAACTAAAATCGCTGATCTTAAACATGACTCCAACTACTTTTGTAAAATGTATGTAGCAAGTCAAAATCGTGTTAGTGATATAGAGGATTTCTTTTCACACGAAAACAACCGTTATCCGCCGTCAATTTCTGAATTCGGAAGGAAGCGTAAGGCCACCAGCAAATCAGATGTCCTCATTTGTTTGGAACAGTATGGTAGCGAGAAACAACAAGACTTCAACCTTGACTATAAGGTTTCTGCTCTGATTGTTGATGGTGCAGCACTCGTACACATGCTTCACCCGAGATCGTCAAAGACATTCTCTGACTACTGCGAAAATGTGATTGGACCATTCGTGGACAGACTTCTGAGATCCGTGCAGCGCCTTGACATTGTTTTTGATCGGTATGTCCCAAAAAGCTTGAAGTCCGAAACACGGGAAGATCGTGGATCAGGGCAACGCATAAACGTCACAATGGGTACACTTATTCCAAAAAAGTTTGACAGATTCCTATCTGTGGACTTCAATAAGACGCAACTGTTCGGCCTTATTTCCAGATTCGTTTTAACGCAATCCGTAGTTGGAAAAGTTATTGTTTGTACCATTGAAGAAACTGCATGTGCCAGTCAACAAGATTTAGATGTATCGTCCATATCTCCTTGTAGTGCTGAAGAGGCAGATGGCCGTCTTTTGCTCCATGCTAATCATGCACTGAAAAATGGCACCTTAACTATAACTATACGCACTGTGGACTCCGATGTGGTCGTTGTAGCTCTCTCTGTGTTTAGCCAGATGATTGGAGTGAAAGAGTTGTGGATTGATTTTGGAGTTGGAAAAGGAAGACGAATGATAGGAGTTCACCATCTACATCAACACATTCCAGATGGTGTATCGTCAAATTTACCATTCTTCCATGCCTTCACCGGATGTGACACAGTATCAACATTCTGTGGGATTGGAAAACGAACGGCATGGAAAGCGTGGATGAACTACCGAGTAGTTGATGCTGCATTTCACAATCTTTCCACGTCAGACTTAAAAAATGATGTCTTAACTGATACGGCAATGAAGGCCATTGAGCGATTTGTAGTATTGATGTACGATCGATCATCAACCGCTGCTGGCGTAAACGAATGCCGCCGTATACTCTACACCATGGCCGATGGCAGCCATCTTGAAATTTCAAAACATTGATTTCAGTCAGTTTTATGTAACTTTTCTCTTAGAACAAATCGATGTTTATTTGAAGTGGATATCACTACTAGTTCTACAGTTATGACCATTTAAATACATTCAAAATGGCCGCCATTCGCCATTTTGAATAATTCATCAGTAAAACGATTCCAGATGCATAACAAGTTTGTGTCTCGCTATTTTTTTGTTGCTCATACCGTCCACTATCACTATGCAAAGTTACACGCTGGTGTCCAGAAGTGAAATGTTTTTATGATAGCCAGCTGCACTATTGTTATAAATATCTGGGTAGATAAATTGTTGTATATACAGTTAGTATATGTTAGTTAAGTGGTAACCTTTGGTTTTTTAAAAATACAAACTTTTCTCCTTTTGTAACAATAAAAAAACGAAACTTCTAAATAAATCTTTTATTATATTATAGTAGTTTGGTTTTAATGTTTCAAACACATTTCTAAAGTCTCACAATACTCATATATTTACTTTAAAAAATGTTGTGCTTGTCCAGATAAATGCGCATTACATTCTACCTTTATAAGACAGTCTGGTAAGATATATAGTAGACACGTAACTATAGATATATACTTTATCAAAAAAAACAAAACAACAACAACAAAAAAAAAAATGTCACGACAACTTGAGAATCGGTTATTTAAAAGTAAAACTCTTAACGGCATTGTATCCAGCTCTTATCGAGTATAAAAAATAATATTAATAGGAATAATAATAATAATAAGATAAAAGGTGGACTACTGCTTTGGCTGTTGTACGTACTAATATTTGGTACCAGCTAAAAGAAATATTAAATTTTTGGCTCAAATTTTTTGCCAAAATTAAGAGTAAAAATATTTCTATTAATTTTGCACTTAATAGTACATCAATAATCATTTTTGAAGTTTATGCCAACTTACCCCATGATTGTTAGCGTAAATTTTTTTTTTTTTTTGAGGACCCGGGAAGGCCTCAAGAATTTTTTTTTAATTTAAACATGTAATAAAGTTTGGTAGTTTAATGTTACAGGATTTCTTTGCTCTAGAACGTGTCACTGCTTTTTGACAATTTATTATCAATGTTTTGGAATATGTTTAAACAAAATTTATTTATTGTATCCAGTTGTTAAATTATATATTTAGATAGTCATACATTTAGATCTGATTTTAAAAGGTATAAACAATTTTTGTATCAGATGAAATACTTACAAAGTGCAAAAAAAAAAGTAGCACTGTATCAAATTTTGAACGATGTGGTTTCATCATTTTAAAACACCAAAATGATACCAAAGAAGTTCTTGAAAACAAATGTACGATTGCTTGTGAAATCGTTTTTCAACATACCAAAATAGATCAAACGATGGCAAACCCTCAAGGTTTTGTTCTAAAGTCAAAGATTTTAGAAGAAGAAAAGAGTATAATTAAATCTTGATGATACTGTTTTCTTCTTACAAATCGAGGTTGACGCTCATTGTACAACTAGGATGAACCAATTTGCTAGTAATATATTGAAAGAATTTGCAATTGTGATTTCAAAATCAACTATCGGACTAATATTGAATATTACTTTTGCAACTAATTAATACTAATCAATATAAATTGGTTCTCGAAATACTTCCATTTGCTTTACAACATCACTAAAAGGGCATTCAACGGTAAACCTTTTACTGAGTATATTCAGGAACTAATTTTGAGACTCCGGATATTTTGAAAATATATATTTTTTTAAGAGCAATATACGCTTTTTTAAAAGTTGAGCGTTTAAAAAATTGTTATGGTTGGGCATTTCAACTTGTTGTTATTATATACGGGCAATTCAACTTGTTATTATTAAAGATGGGCAATTTAACTTGTTGTTAATATGAGTGGGCAATTCAACTTACTGTTATTATGGATGGACAATTCAACTTGTTGTCAATATGGATTAGTAATTCAACTTATTGTTATGATAAATGCCTATTCATCATTCAATAACTTTAACTTGTTATTGTTATGGATGGGCTATTCAAGTTGTTGTTATAATGAATGGGCAATTCGATTTGTAATTATTATGGATTCAACTTGTTATTATTATGGATAAGCAATTTAACTTTTTGTTATTATGGATGGGTAGTTTAACTTGTTGTATTTACCACGGTACATACTGTTCTTCAACCCTTTTGAAAAACCCTTGTTCATCAAATGGAAAAAAAATAAAAAACAAACAAATTTACGTAATGAGGTAATGAGAGGAAATGGACAAACTTCCGACGGTTTAAACCTTGGATACTTTTGCAATATGTCGCAATTTATTTAAAGATGTCTCAAGATGAAAATAAATTGGCCAAAAATTACAAAGAAACTTATGGTTAGTAAAGCAATTCGATTAAAACAGTCAAAAGTCAATTAAAAATTGTCAAAAATCAATGACACTTTATTAAAATTTGATAACACATTGTCAATTTGAGCCGGAAAACCCTTTATTGGCTTGTGTCTTCCCTCTCTCCACCCCTTCTCTCTAATAAATTTCCACTAAAACAAAAGTCGAACAAAAAAAAAGTCTCAAAATGTTTTATATATATATATATATATATATATATATATGTATATATATATATATATATATATATATATATATATATATATATATATATATATATAAAATTGTTAAAGAAAACATATATAAGCTTCAAAATATCTAAGTATAAAAGCAAGATATAGCAATAAAAAAATATTTTGTCAAATAAAAGTAAAAGTTATACAATTAAATATAAAATAAAAAGCGTGTTTAAAGTTGCTGCAAATATGTGAATTACTTACCAATTTTAGTAAAACAATTTTCAAAATCAAGATAATATATGGAGTTATAATACAATATTTTAAAAAGGGCAATATTTTATGTAAATGTTATTTATTTCAATCGATTTTTTAAACAACATTTTTCTCTTTATAATTTTTTTTTTCTAATTTACAGTCGCGCCCAGGAAAAAAAGTTCGATAGAAGTTCTATAAACTTTTGGAACATACGGTCTATAGAAATCCTATAGAATTGTCTATAGAATGTTTATTAATTTCTATAGAAATTGCTATAAAACTTTATTTTCTATAATATCAAAAGTAGAAAAAAAGTTCAACTGGAATTTCTATAGAAATTAACAAAGATTATATAGAAATTCTATAGAATTCTATAGAATTTCTATAGACCATAAGTTCCAAAAGATTATAGAAATTCTATAAAACTTTTTTTATTCGGCGTCTACTTCAACCAGATCATTAGTATATTCATTAATATTTTAAATGTAAATAAACGGTTTTAAATTGTTTTATAAGATCTATATAATGGTTTAAAACCATTATGAAATTAAAATTGACTTTGGTTTTTATACTTTTGTTCAGTCACTGGCCCACTGCGCAACACCGGAATTTCGATATAATAAACTTACCTTAATGAAAAGGTACTGCTAGTTCAGATTAGGGTTGTCAAAGTTTGGTTATTTATGAAGAAAGGCGCTGTGGAAAATTTGTTTTTAATTAAGATTTTTAACGCGCTCTCCTACATAAATAACCGAATTTTGACATCCCTAATTCAGATCTATCAAAAAAGTAACTACAATTAGGAAATCAAAATTACTGAAATTCTGGTTTATAAGTGATGGTTTGCTTTAACTGCTTTAAATAAAATTTTTTATATATTTCTTTTATTTGTCTGTTTTTGCAAATTTTTTTAGCACAATGACAAAATAACTATTAACTAAAGAGATGGAAAAATTAAAGACTTTCTTAACTGTATGTAAAACAATTGGAAGTTTAATCAGCTTACACGAAATAGCGATTTTTTCTAACTTTTCAAACATGTGCTATTTTCTGCGCTCTTATATATTATGTTTTGAAAAAAGCTATTATATCTTCCAAAATTTGCTTTAAGGTTAGGAGAATGCTTTTAAATAAGTTCCAAACCAAGCAGCACATTTCGCAGTGTGCTGCTCAGAAACAATATATTTATTTTTTTAAATAAAATTTTTCATACACTACGGCACAAAAAGACTATTTTAAAATTATAATATATAATTTTGATATTTATACTCATTCTTTTAAAGTCAAAATCATTTTTATTTTTTAATTGGTTAGGGTAATATTGCTGTTATATTTGATGCAGGTAATCTGCGGTACTTGAACTTGACTGAGCAATGAAAGCCCACAAAGAAATATAAAACATTTCTATTAAAAAACTTTTAAAATGAAGCAATATATATGTATATATGTATGTATATATAAAACAAGATAAATGCATAGAATAATAATTAAATAAAAATTTTTTTAATAAAATGACAAAAAACAACAGACTGAAGTATAAATGTTAATATATAATTATTATATTTTAATAGAAAACCCCAAAATACTCAACTACACTACCAATGTGATAAATGCTGTTAGATAAAACTTTATTATAAATACAAGTCGCTAAAATGGTAATTATTGGATAAATAAACTTTTAATTGCTAATTCAGTAAAAGAAAATAAACAGTTAAAAGTAAAAGTAAAGGATTATTAAACAAAGCAAAAATAAAAATTTCTAAAAAAGAAGATTATCATTTAAAATAATAAAAGATGTCAAAACTAGAATAAAATAAGATTGGTAATATATTTTTATCAAGTTTGAACATAAAAATAAAAACATGATAGAGGTTTAGTTTATATACATTTAGAATATTGATGTCATTAAATAAGGTAAGTGTGGGTATTAAGGCCCGGCGGGTAATAGGCCCACTAATCCAAACTTAGGGAAAAAATAAATTGTGAAACTTTTTTTCGACATTAAAATATTAGAGTTATCTGGTTTTATCACTTGCAGCAAAAAAAAATCAGCATTTCTTTACATTTTCATTTTTTTAGGTGGGCCTTAATACCCATACTTACCTTAGTATTTGTGCGCGTGAAAAGCGATCTACGTTCGAAACTATCCTAATAGCTTGTTTTTTTTTGCGAAGCAATTTTTATATTTTCGTCGCGTTAGTGCTGAACTAAGCAATGTTCGCCAAACTTAAGTGGTAATGAATAAAAGAAAAGTAAATGTTTTTTAAACTAGATTGATCTAATAACTGCTTAGCTTTGTACATTATACCTAAATTTTACGATATTTTACATTCAACTACAACTATATGTTTCCTCCAGGTTACATTTTCGTCAAGAAACACGCCTAAAAACTTTATTGATATCTCTCTCTTTATTAATTTATTATCAATAAAAAGGTCCGGAAAGAAGAGAATAACTGATTTTTTATGTAGACGATGGAATAAAGTGTATTTTGATTTAGTAATATTCAAAGATAATTTTGTTGATTTAAACCATTGGGTTAGTTTGTCTAGTTCTTTGTATACTGTTTGAAATAATATATTGATATCTTTAATGGAATAAAACAAGCTGGTATCATCTGCAAACTAAATTGTATTAAAAATGTTATAAAACTTACTTATACTTTTTATATAAACGAGAAATAGATGTGGTCCTAAAATTGATACTTGAGGAACACCACATTTAATTGTGTCATAATTAGTTTTTCCTTCGTCATATACTAGATACTGCTTCCTTTTAGTCAAATAGCTCTCAAACCAGGACAACTGAGTATTTTTTATACCATAACTATTGAGTTTTGAAAAAAGAATTTGATGATTGGTTGTATTGAAACTTTTACGTAAATCAATAGAAAGGCCTAGGGTATACTTGCCTTCATCAAACAATTTAAATATGTCCTGAACAAGGTGAATGATTGCATGATCGATGAAATGGCCAGATTTGAATCCAAATTGTTTATGGTAAAGAATGTTATTTACATTTAAAAAAGAATAACGCCTATTACACATAACTCGCTCTAATATTTTAGAAAAACAAGTAAGATTTGGGGATAGGACAATAATTTGCATATTCAGAAGGGTCGCCTGATTTTAAAATTGGAATGATTTTTGAAACTTTTAGATTTTCTTAAAAATATGTAATAATGGAATTGAGATGTGTTTTATTGATTTGTTTACTACATTACTACTTTTAGCATCGAAACCTATGCGTTTATTTGGCTTTAACAAAGAGACTGCGTCAAATAATTCTTTTTCCGTAAGTTTAGGATTAGACATGACACTAATGTTGTTTGAGGTAACGTAAGAATTAAAGTGTATTTGAAAAGTTGCTATACTAGATGATAAAATAGGATTTTTATTTACAAAAAAACTGATTAAGTGTTTGTAAATAAAGATCCTATTTTATCATCATGTTGTGTTATTAACTAAGATTATTTGGAAGTATATTTCCGTATAAGCATTTTTTACAGATTATCTCCTTTATACTTTGCCATGTTTTATTCGAATCATTTTTGTGTTTCATTAATTGTTCCGAATAGTAATGCTTCTTTGAGCGTTTAAAAACGTATGAAAAACTTTGTTTTTCATACGAAATAACTTCTCGTTTAATAAAAGCATAATTTTGTTTTTACTGCTTTTTTTACATTCAAGGTTTTTGTATACAATGACTCCACACTCAGTTAGAAATAAATATAGTTTCATTACCTTGCTATTCCTTTAAATACATATTTTTTCATATAATTTCTATAACTATAAAAGGAGGTAAAATTGACTGTTTGCGAATTCACAAAACATGACATTGATTTACAATACGATGGTTTAAGGTAATGTGGTGTTTTTGATATCACTAAAATGAGAAAAGACGCAACTACATCAAGCACGCAAAAATAAGAGGGTTTGCATTATAAACTACGTTAATAAAAGTGTTCCCAAGCAATACACTGGTCCTGAGAGCAAGTGAAGATTGGGTTGTCACCATCATCTTTGTTAATGGCTTTATTGGCTGCAAGAATGCTGGGGACAAACGATAATTCTGGAACATTTTTCTCAGAAACCGCTAGCCAGATAAGAATCTTATGTTCATAATTTTTGCAATATTTAATATTTATCGGAGTCTTGTCTCTGTCACTGAGGTATTAGGTGGCATTTATGAGCATGAAAAATGTGTTTTAACCTGTGTCATTTAAAAGTCAGTCCTGCTTTTTTCTAATTAAGAAAAATCAGAACTGACTTTTAAAGCTATTTCATGGAAAATTGTCCATGAAATAGCTTACATAAGACATCAATGGTTTTTTTATTTTGCCTAGTATTAAAAAAGATTCAACAAAGTTATACATATATTATGAAGAAAAGACAAAAAATCTCCCAACAAAGTTTGTTTACAATTGCTTAATTATAAGAAGAACAAATTATAACCAAGAGTAAATAATCTTTTTCGAGTGTGGTGATTCATATGACTAACAGAGCAAAAAGCATACATAAAATTTAAAGGAATTAATCAAATAACAAGGTTTTCCAAACATCACACATTATTTTTTAATTAGGAGTCATTAATTTTTACCCTGCGATAAAGAATTCGGAAACATATAAAGGTTGATCTGTTGTTTTAATCAAGAGTACTCTTCTTTGCAAATATGCAAGGCTCATCACGAGAGCAAATAAACTAAATAATTTTTCTATTTAAATAATTAATTCTACAGATACTCTCTTTTTCAAGTCATGATGGATAAAAAATATTAAAAAATTAAAAACTTTAATGAAACATTTGAAGGAGGCATTCAAAAATCAAAGAATTTCTTTCCGGATATCAAAAATTTCAAGTTTAACTACAATTGACACCAAAATTGGGGAAACACCAAAATTGGGGAAAATACAAATAAGGGATTAAATAAATGTTTTTACTATCAATTATTATAGTATGGCTGATTTTACAAAAATTTCACCTGCTTCGCCAACAGAAAAGACATAAATATTGGCAAAAAATTAAAAGTATGTTAATGAGCACAAAGACTACTAACATAGTTCTGTTTTTTTAATAAGTGGCCAATTATCAAAATAGATGACTGTCCTACCGATGTTGAAGAGTTTACATATTTTATATTTTGTTTCATTTCTTTATTTCTTTTCTTATATTACGACTTGTGAAACTTATATGTAAACTCCATGCCCTGCTGCTTTGCAGAGTGTACTTTGCTAGGCAAATGCTAGGAGAAACAAACTCTAACTTAAAAATCCTCTGCTTTGGGGATCTTGGTTGAAATGGCTAGAAATGGTGTCTCAATAAAATTCTTATCTTGGGTAGATTTTAACTACATCCAGCTACAGTCTTGTGGGAGGACTCCTAAGCAAAGGTTTAGAAGTGAACAGAACATTTCTGTTGACCAGCCTTGAACCCCTTCTTTATCTATTAGGCTGGAATAAATGTAAACCTGTTTTATATTGTTTCCTACCTAGAATGATGAACACTGGATCAAATTTGACTCTTCTCATAGGTTTTTACTTGCCTGCCTGATAGTGGCTATGAAACTCTTCCTGTTATCTTCTAATGAGGGTACGGCTCTAAAACTCAGTTTAATGGTTCTGAGGCCAGCTTCATGGTTTCATGAGCAAGGTTTCATGAGCTCTGTGGTAGCTCTCAGTGAGGCTGATTCCATCAACAGCTGCAAAATATTAGAATATTATTAGTGTCATGTTGTGCATAAATTGTTTCCTTGTTAATGCTTTTGGTTCGCATTGTCCAGGCCACATAAGGAGCCTATGTTACGACTTACTTTTAATTAGCAGGACTAAGAAAATTGTATAGCTTATTGCTTAGGATGCCGTGCTCTATGTATGAATGAGTCAAGTTCTCTTTAAACTTAAAACATGCTAAAAGTAACCATAAATTTTTAACATGAAAAACCATCTCCACAACCTAACTGTTATACTATATCTTTTACTAACATTTGTGGTCTGCAATACAACTTTCCATCAGTCGAATCTAACCTCTTCCGAAAATCGTTAAACTTCCTTGCTCTTAGTGAGATTAATTTAACTTCTGCTATTTCTTCTTCAGATCTCAGTGTTGATGGGTACTATCCTTTGATTCGCAAAGACTCCATTAGTCACATACTTGCCTTAGGGGTATACATACGAATCAATTCACCTATTTGTCGTGAAATTAGATTTGAACCCTTTGACCATTATTTTATGTGCTTTTGCCTAGCACCTCTTCACTCTATTACCTTTCCCTTTATCGCTCTTTATCGTTCTCCTTCTTCACAAGACTGCATTCTTTTAGATGCAATTTCTGATCAAATTGACGATGCCATCGATCTTAAGCCTTCTACCAACATTGTTGTTATTGGTGACTTTAATGCTCATTACACTAATGGCTTGGCTCTAACTCCACGGATCCAGCTGGCACTAAAGTCTATACCTTCTGTATTTCTCAATCTATTAGTCAGATAGTTAACTTTGTGACTCGTTTTCCCGATAACCCTAATCATTTACCTTTACTACCTGATTTATGCATGGTTTACTACCTGATTTATGCATTCAGTTTCTCCTTTTTCTCCTTTAGGTGGTTATGACCATGCTATGATCTCTTTAAATGTTTCATCTGGTTCTTCCTTTTTGGACTCGTCCTATTATTGCCCTACTTACTACTAACCTAAAGCTGACTGGGATTTATTTTGTGATTTTCTTCGTAACGGCTTGGGTTAACGGTGCTTGGGTTAATTTTTTTCCCTCTCAGCTGAAAAATGCGCCTCCAACGTAACCTCCTGAATTCAGCTAGGAATAGAAGCTTTTATTTCTTCTTGTGGGTTCCAAGTTAAGCCTCATTCTACTCCATGGTTTTCACCCTCTTGTGCAGCTGCTATATCTAATCGTAATAATATTTTCATATTTGTTCAAAAGAACAACTCTCTTGAGAACAAACAGCTATTTATTATTGTATGAAACTGATGTAAAAAGTTACTGTTAAAGATGCTAAACTCCAATATTCTCACTTCACTAAATTTTGTATTTTATCTCAGAAGTTAAGATTTTTCAAAAGTCTAGAGACTTTTGGAAAATCTTAATAGTGTTAGGTCTAATATTCCATCTCTCATTCACGGGACTGATCTTATTACCTCTCCCAAGGATAAGGCAGAACTATTTGAAAATAACTTTTCTTCTAATTTAACTCTCAAATCTTATGGCCATTCTATTTCTTTCCAATTAAACAGGTTATCTAATTGTTAGACATTCAAATCACTTCAGCTTCCGTTGCTAAAGTCATATTGCAATTAAACTCTTCAAAATAGTTTTACAAAATTGATCTCCAGAACTCTCTTCAATACTCTCTCAACTATTTGAGAGAGTATTTAAGAGAGTTGTACTTGACTGAGTCTTGTTTTCTTGCCTGCTGGAAAATGGCATCCGTTGTTCCAATTTTCAAAAACTCCGGTGAACATTCTGACCCCTCCAATAATCGTCCGTTAAGTCTACTTTCTGTTATTAGCAAGATTTTTGAGTCTTTGTTAAACAAATTTGTCACATCTCATCTTGAGTCAAATAACTTACTGCCAAACAATTAATACATTTTTCAATCCTCTTGCTCTACAGCTGACTTGCTAACTGCTCTGACCGAAAGTTTTTATTGTGCATAAAATGAAGGCGCAGAGGCTAGAGCTATTGCTGTAAACATATCAAAGGCTTTCGACAAAGATTGACATGCTGATCTTCTCCATAAGCTTGTTTCATATGACGTATCTGGAAAAACACTCTAAACACTCTCCCAGCACTCTTCTTTATTTCAATTAACTGCTGAGGTACGTCAAGCTGTTATTCTTGGTCCTATTTTGTTTCTTATCTACATTAACAACCTTCCCAACAACATTACAACTAATGTAGCTCTTTTTTCTGATGACTCAACTTTGTGCTCCTGTCTTGACAAAAAGTCTTCTCTTTTTAATTGCTTAGAACAGGCAACCGATCTTGAATCTGATCTTACTTCTGTAACATTGGAGCTCACAGTGGCTTGTAAATTGTAAAACTCCAACAAAACTCAGTTATTTATTGTTAACAACTATTGCTGTACTGTTGACAATCTTATATTAATAAATGACAACCCTCTCACTGAGCCCGCTTCTTTACGTCTTAATGGATTGTCGTTAACCACAAATCTTTAATGGAAACCATATAAACAATTGATTGCTAAATTACCATCTGCTAAGGTTGCTTCTCTTAATTGTGCTCACCATTTTCTCTCTCCTGATTCAATTCTCTACCTCTACAAATCTCTTATTCGTCCCTGTATAGAATACTGTTGCCTTATTTGGGCTGGTTCTTCTAATGATGCTCTTTCTCTTCTAGACAAGGTCCAAAAACGCATTTTAAACGCAGTTAGACCCAATATATCAGCTAGCGCCTCTTTCCCCTTGTCGTAAAGGTTGCGCCTCTTTCCTATTATCGTAAAATTGCATCTCTTTCTCTTTTCTACAAATACTACCATGGTCGCTGCTCAAAGGAGCTATTATCTCTAGTTCCATCAACTAAAACTCATTCTCGCTTGACTCGTCAGCGAGCAATGTCTCATTTATTTACTGTATCTGTCCCTGCATGCTCTAAAAACTTTAATTTATCTAGTTTTTTACCTGTACCTCAAGCCTTTGGAACTCTCACCCATATTCAAGTATTCAATATTTATATATATATATATATATATATATATATATATATATATATATACACTATTCATTAAAATCATTTGCGACATTATTTCTTATTCTGTTATTCGACAATCAATAATGCGACAATTTACAACTCTATTCCTTTATTGCATCTTCGAATATCAAGTTTGTGACAATAAAAATTTGCGACAATCTAAATTTTGAGACACTATTCTGCCATACTGCAAAATTTATTTGTTTTTATTCACTTAACTCAACGTTGATCCAATGTATATAATAATCACAAGTTGATTCAATGTATATAGATTGACTTTGATCCAATATAATCTTTCTCTTTAGCCCAACTTTGATTAAATGTACATAAATCAACGCTGTTCTAACGTATACAACCTGAGTGAAAGTCCGAAGTAGTCGAGTTAGAAAAAAAGAATAGAGTAAAGCGAACAAACGCTTATTCTTCATTCAACATCCTAACTAGATGTTAAAATGTGCAATTAATTATTAATTATTATTGCATTTAACTTTGAAACTGTGCAAATAATATTAGCCTATATACCGTATTGAAGTTTATTTCTCTGATCAACTACTAAAAAAATAAAAGGCTTTAAAACTAAAATTTATCCGAATTAACTGTGTCAAATACCCGACTAGCCAACTAAATTCGTAAAAAAACCGACTATAACTTGAAAATCACCTTCTTTTGGGGAAGGAGGGGGGTTGAAACATCCCCCACACCCTTCTCACCTCCCTTTCCCACGTAAAATCGCCTCTGGTTATTGGGCATTTCAGTTTAAAAATCAATTAAGATCTATTTCAATTTTTGAAGCGTTGTTTCTGTTGCACCAGCTTTCTTTAATTTCTTTTAAAAATGCTTTTAAGTTATCGTTTTCTCTTACTTTTTGGTATTCCTCATTCAGTATTTTTTTAATTCTGTTTTGGATTTCTACCAAAAGCGCTATCCTTGAAAACTTCTTCTTTTCATGGAACAACCTTTGTTTATTACAATATATTTTATATAAACACTCGTTTAATATAATTTTTCCAATATTCTATATATATACAAACTTTGTGATGATGCAAAAAAGGAAAGTTTTGAATGTGATTTCTAGGTATGGAAAGTGTGGGTAGATTATGTTAATGAGTTCAGTAGAGTATTTTGTTATTTGCTTTGTTATATGTTCTGTTTTAGCATGTCGTTAGAAAATGTTTGATACATTCTTTTTTCGGCGATATTGCTCATACTTTTTTTAAAACAATGTTTCATTTCGAGTGGTTTAACGTGACTTTATCATACTTTTGGGTATGCAAGGTTTTATATAGTACTTATGGTGTAAGTTTTGTGATTTAGATAGGACGGTTATATTTTAAATATAGAAGTGGTATGGTTTTGTTATGGTCATTTTTTTGACTTTTGGTGTTGATTATTACTTTCAATTTTGGCAGTAATGAATGATTCAATATAATAATGGTGCTAGTGATTTTTTTCATCAACAATATGTACGAATCCAAGGAACATTATTTCCTATTTACTGATATCATGAAGTTTATTATTATTGGAATGAGCTTCAAATTTTGTTTATTGATTATTGCTTGTTGTGACGACTCTCTCTTAATCCGTAACTCCAAAACACAAACCTTCAAAACGTGAACCTTGAAAACACGAAGCTTGAATACACGAGCATTGAAAACACGAACCTTGAAAAAAAAGATAAGAGCGGAACTACGAGGGTCGTAGAATTAGTTAAACTTTGAACTTATTGCTTACAAAGCAAGTTAAATTAATTTGTTAAAACAATAACAAAAATAGTTTAAAAGAAGAAACGCAATCATTTTTTGAACAATATTGTTCTTGTTTCATCAAAAACTAAGGAGTTAACACCGCGCATTCTTTCAAATTTTATTTTAATTTATTTTACTTTTTACATATTTTCAAGCAAAACAAAAAATTATAAAAATAAATCATAATTTTAGTTTTAATTATAACAAGTTATATCACAATGATATAATTATATAATAGCAATATACATAACCATGAACATAAGTCAGAAATTTTGAAATGCATTTTTATTTGTTAAAAATGTATTTAAAAAATGCAGTATTTGTTAATAATTGCAGTTATAATATTTTAGTCGGAAACCTTTTTCCTGTTACAGTATTAAAACATTGGTGTTTTGACATTGTAGACAGTGATGACAAATTTTTGTTTATGTTTAAAGAAAACAATGACTATATATACTTTTTAGCTATAGCAAAGATAGCGGCTCGAATGATTATTCATGCTTTGGGAGAAAATAATTATTTCAACGTAATTACTGTTAGCAACGGAGCAAAACTCATAGAACCATGTGTTCCATATCTTAGTCAAGCAACAAAGTTTAATAAGGAAAAAATGCAAATCGCTATTAACAAAATTGAAAAACCAAATAATGTTCTTAATCTTACAAACGGTATCCTTTTGGCATTCTATATCTTAAACTCAGGTAAATTTATCTAAAATTACTTTTTTAATGATTCATAAATAATTAAAAACTTTATTTCGGCTTGCAGACACTTTTGAGTTGGCTTCCAGAGACACTTTTGAGTTGGCTTCCAGAGAAACTTTTGAGTTGGCTTGCAGAGAAACTTTTGAGTTAGGAGGAAAAAAAAAGCTCCGACTCATTTCCCGGTAGACACCACTGATGTTATCCCAAAAAATAACAAATAAAGTTTTGAATGACATGCCGCACATTGTATTGCTTCATACAAGCTAGTTAGACGAAATTATTTTGTTCTCCAATTTGATTCCTAAGAATGTAGTTTATAGTATTTTGGTATTTTAATGATCAGTTTCGCATTTTTTGATTATTTTTAAGTTTTAGGGAGTTTTAGTTTTGAAAACGTTATTTAAGTAATAAAAATTAATTCTTTATTACAACACGTAAATTATGACAAAATTTTGGCTAAAATTGAATTAAAAAATAAACATAATTCAGTTGATAACGTAAAATAAAAAAATATTTTCCTAACATTATCATTGGATGAATCATTGCTATTTTCCTCATCCGAAGAATCGGACCCTAAATAATCTTCATTATCACACAGAATTATATTCCAACCAGCTGTGGTGGTATTACAGGTAGGATAATTAAATTAATTTGACAACTTCCATCTTCCAAACTTCCAACGAAAATTTACCCATCTTCTTACTTGACAATTCTCTGTGTGAGTTAATGGCAGGCTCTGATTTTACAAAAAGCGTATCGAACAAATATATATTTGTAGAAATACATGAGTTTTTTTTTGTACGATTCTCGCGAAATTAACAAAAATCTTTTTTGCGAGCTTCTTGAGATTCTTCGGAGTTAGTTCGGAAATAGTTGTGCAATTAGAAAATGCTTATATAACTTCTGTGCTATGTACAAGTATTTTGTTCACAGCAAGAAATACGTGTACATAGCACGAAAAGATTATTTAAAAATGCACCCTACTTTCAATTGGACTAAAAAGAATATAAACAGTAATTTTTCTATAGAGTTGACCCATTTGAGCCTAATTTTACAAAACTTTTAAACTTTCTTATAAATTTATTGATACACAAGAACACTGAAATGGTGGGACTTAAACGTTAGCTGAAAGAAAGAGAAGAAAATCAAACAAACTAAGACGATGAAGATAAAACTATTTATAACAAAAAAACTTTTCAGGGTTCTTGTGTTTCAGTAAATTTACAAGATGTAAAAGTTTTAGAACTTCGAAGCAAAAGTTTTATAAAATTAAGCTTAGTTGGGTCATATCTAAACAAAAAATCAATTTCTTTTTTTAGTCCAATTGAATAAAGTTTTATTTTATTTAATTGGACTTAAAAAATATATTTTAAAAATAATTATTATTCCTTAATAAGCTTTACTTTTTTACTTTCTCTAGCTTAAACTTAGGGGAGAGTAGGGTAATGTGGGGGTAACTCCTAACATGATTAAAACGGCAAAATATAAAAAGATATTTGACCATTTCTCAATTGCTGAGACGAGGCCCCATCCTCAGTTCTGGACGTGGAGCATAACTCCTCAGTTTCTGGATGTTGCAACAAAAATGGATAGCCGATGACTAGCCACATGTCGGAAAGTTATTGGCTAGCCATTTATAGCGGCTGCCACTAATGATTTCACAAAATAACAAATGAGCAAAACTCCAATGAATCGCTCAAAATGCTTTTGAGGTCCACTGCAACTCCACTAAAACAATGATTGCTAGATTACAAATAAAATAATTGTCTCGTATATTTAATTAACGTTATTATAATAATTCAATAAATCGATATTTATATATATTTTTATTTGTAGTATTTTTTTTTAAATAACTTTTAACGTTTTTTAAAATATATTTTTAAACAGCTGTAGGAGGAAATAATAGAATTTATCGAGTCAGTTGTAATAAACTTATCATTGTAATAAGCGATGGATTGAAAGGCAATTACAATAACGCTGGTAAAGCTGTATTCGACAGAATGAATTCTGAAAAAATTGTTCGTGTATTTTCATATCTTGTAGGTCTAGTAAAAAATCCTAACGACCGAGCATTAAAAGAAATGTCTTGTAATAACCGAGGGTATTTTTATAAAATAGAAACTCTTGGTAACATTTGGAATTCTGTTGTAGAGTATTTAGAAGTGCTTAGTAGATCATTGGCAAGTCATAAAGATGAAATAAAGCCAACATTATCTCCAGTTTATTGAGATTCTTCCGGAAAAAACATGGTGTTGACAATGCCTTTAGGTGTTTTTAACGATAAAAAAAATAAGTGGTGTAGTTGGAATTGATATTCTTTTGAGTATATTTAAGTTAGCTGTTCCTGAATATGAGTTAGGAATGTTTAGTCATTTGGTAATAATTAATGAAAACGGATTTGTAGTTGAACACCCAAAATTTATATCTCAGCATGGTTTTCTGCCATCTCCAATAAATGTATTACTAGAAAATTTAGAATATAGTGTAAATAAAAATGACTCTATAATGTTAAAAGAAAAAATGTTACAAGGAGAAAACGAATCAATGCAGTTTCCTATATTTTGGTTGTATGATGATGATCGCAAGATAATGATCACTAACGTAACACATAATTTAATCCAATCTATTATTCAGAGATAATCGCATCATATGCAATTAGTGAGACGGACGTATCTTATTACAAAGTAAACCGCTCAACAGTTAATCCGTTATTCAAACGAGGAGTTAATGCATTATACGTAGATCCACCTGAAAATGCAACAAATAGTTCTCTATAGTACTTTTGTAAATATACCAATTTGGTTGTTTTGTGATCAACTTATAATATACCAAATTGGTCTTTTTGAGACAAACTAATAACCAGCAAATCAAAACGGATGTATAGTGAAACAAACGATAACGTAAAAAACTTTCTTTCAGTTGCCGACCTTCACTCTTTTTTATCCGTTTATGAAAAAATTGAAGATTTAAATGATCGATGTAACGAAGAACTGATCAGTAATTTACTAGTGACAGCTGCAATAGTTCACAAGTACGTTAATGAAAGTTGTCAGTTTTATCAAACTGGAAGTGTAAAAAAAACACTTTATTTCAATCACTCTACGTATCGACTGCAGGAGGTTATACAAGGTATGCAAGTTAACAAATTCAGCTCAACTTGAATTTTGACTTTCAACATAAACATAGTATTTTCGTGCTGAGAATTTAGATGTTGGTGAAAAAAATTAAAATGATAAACAGTTGAAAATAGATAAAGAATTAAAATTTTATAAAACAAATATAACTGTGAGTATATGTATAGATGTAAAATAAACGTAAAAGAAAGTGAGCGCGTATGTGTATGCGTGTACAAGTGTATGTAAATGTGTATGTGGTAATGATGATTTTTATTACTAATTTGTATAAAAATGAAATAAAATATTATCAATTGGAAGGTATGAATTCTTTTTAACTAGTAATTCTGGTGTACGCTTGAAGAAAAGTGTTTCTAAACAAACTCTGAAACAATAACAAATTTATTTTACGTATATTAAGTATCCGCTTGTTCTTTTTCAACCTTTCAAAGCTATTATCAACATGCTGTTCATAAGCACATTTTACCAACATGCTGTTTATTTCATACATTCATTTCATACTTTCAATATTTAACTTAAAACTATTTCCTTACCTAATATGTCCTTTTCTGGCATTCACCTTACCACCATTACCACCTTACCACCATTACCACTTTACCTTACTTTTACCTAGGTTTAAAAAAAAAAAAAAAAGTTGAAACTTTAATATCTTATTCTCATACAAATATTCCAATATGAAGATCTACATACTTCGTAAAAAATTCATTTTTTCGTAAAAATTTTAATTCTTTATCTATTTTCAATAATATAGTATCGAATCAAGTTTCATTTTATAATTTTAATCAGTATATATATTAAAGCATCCAATCCATTTATACAATTAATCAGTATATATAACAAAGTATCCGATCATTTTACACATTACTATATATATATATATTATTATATATCTTATATATATTATTAGCTTTATTTAAAAGGCTATACTATTATATAAATTTTGTACATTCAAGTTGGAGTCAAAGGTAGTTAATACTTAATATTGTTACGTTTTCTTTTCCGATTCTTATTTTATTACAACTATTTTTAAGTTTTCGAACTCCTGCCAGTGATAGATTCATCATTTCCAGGTGAAAGAAGTAAAGATGATCTCATAGCATAATGTTGGAAAGAATAGAGATGATCATCTTATGTTAATAAAATTGTTTCTGCATCAATATATTACATAAAAAGATTTTTTTATAAAATGTGTTGGTGGTGGTAATGGTCCAAACATCCTCCTTAATCCACCATCAAAGCTATAAAAGTTAAAAAGTAAACATGTGCTACTTATATAAGTTAAATAACATTTTTTTTAAATATATTGTTAGAATATATTTTTAGATATATTACTATTAACAAAACAGTTACGAAACCGGATCTCAATAGACTTCGAATATCTTCGTTTGAAGATGCAATGTCTTTTCCTAACTTAGACATAATAGTGTCAGCGCCAGTTCAATATGGACTCGTTAAAAAATTTATTCATATTAAAGCTTCATTTTGGATAAAACGTAACAATGAAAAAGTATTAATGGCAAGTATGTGTGAAAATACTACTTTAATTATTGTCTAATTTAACTATATTTTCTATTTTGTATATAATTATCTTATTATGTTGCCGTGTTCTAAGTGTAAAAAAAAGGTTTACTTTTAATTTGTGTACTCGTAGCTGTATGTTTTGTTAGTTTATTTGCCTTATTATATTTGTTTTTTTAATCAGTTACAGGAACCGAAATTAATTTTGAATTATTCAAAGAAATGTTTGATAATGCCATAAAATCAATTAGACTAAATTGTAAAACCAACACAACAACTACCTGTGCTATTATTGACCAAAACCGTTATATTCTTTTCAGCAATCTAGGTGATGACTCAATAGGAACTTTTTTAGAAAGTATCAAGGAAATCTAATGTCTTATTTATCAACACCTAATGTTTCAATATTCAAAAAGATTGAACTTGAAGATACTCAAGCCGTGTGTCCAGAGCCGAAAACATACTCGTCTACTTCAAATATTCTATTTACTCCCGCAAAGATGCTATTTACTTTTTTAGGATGGATTTTTTAGTTTTTATGGCGTATTTTAAATTATGCTTTTGTTTTCGTTGTTGCTCTACTTCAAGAACCCACAGTTAAAAATCGGGCGTTTGTTCGCTCCGGGTTTATCAGCTGTTCTAAAATAGTATCATTTTATTTATTTCAAAATGAGAGTTTGAATGAAGTTTACTCCAACATAAGTAATCAAAATAAAACTTCTCTGCGTTTTGAGTGTGCACCTTCTAAATACATTTATTTTGTATTGGCTGTTATTCCAAAAATCAATTTGATATTTATTAATGTTGATGACCCGTCTGATATTAACTGTAGAAAAGAAACTTTAGAGTTATTAAAAGAAATTTCAATTTGTGTGCACTTTTTATATTGTCAACTATTATATTTTTTATAAAATTTGTATTTTAAGTTGATTTTATGCAGTTTACTCGCATTGATTTTTAAAATTGAATTGAATCAAATATCAATTTAAATTAATATGATATCTAAATATAATATAAATCTCTTTAAATTATTTACATATTAAACATATTAAGTTTTAAATTAATGATTTTAAAGTACGTTTATCTCAACATACATTTTCGATTTTCTAAGAGTTCTCTCTCGAGTAGTTTTAATTTTTAGAAAGAGCTATTTTGGCATTTTAAATATTGGTCAATAAATTTTTGACAATAAACATAGTGAAAAAAGGTAATTAATTTAAACAATATAAGTTTTTTTTTTGTGGTTAGGGTAAAGCTGTATTTAAATTTTTTCCCATTCAGATGGCAAAGTTTTATACTTGGGGCTAATACAGTTATGCAATGCCAATACAATTATTAAACAAATTTTTATTATTTTTTTTAATTTATTTTAGTTTTATTACAAAAGTGGTTTGTAAAAAAGTTGTAAAAATTTTTATCATACTAAACAGAAACAATAAAATGTAAATATACAGTTGTTGTTTAAGCGCTGGCAGTAACCCTATAGTTAAATCTTTTTGTGAATAATTACAAAAAAAAAAAGAAAAAAAGCAGTTAAACGAATTGTTTTGGATGATGAAAACATCATTAAAAATAAAACGGGGTCAATTACCTTTATATGTTAAGGTGGTTTAAAAAAACTTTTTTTGAAAACTAAATTATACAAGCTGTTTCGCAAGATCCAAGAATACTTGATCATAAAACAGTATCACATTTGCATTACATAAACATTAATAAACGGCGATCTTTCGTCAATAGGTTTTCTTATATCCGTGAATCTGATAATTATCAAGTAGTGAAACTGTTCAAAGTAAATTATTTAATATATTATATAAAAGTAACACGAACTAACTTTTTTTTAATATTGCACATTATAATGCGAGAACTTTGTTTTTTGTTTTCAAAAAAAATACTGCATGCATTTATCTGTATCGATTAATGAAAACTTTATCTACGATCTGATTCTGAGCATTTTCTTGCGACAAAAGTGTGTTTGTTGGTGTACTATTACTGACAATAGTGTATTTCTTGTTACACTATAACTTATTTAATACAAACAATAGCGCATTCTTTGAAAATAAAAAGGTTTTTTTTGTTGTTGTTAACAAATAAAATGTTTATAAACGGAGCCTTTAAAAGTTTGGGATGGGTGGGAAAAATTTCCCAAAAATAATAATCGTCTCCCCCATCTTACCCTTATATATAAAAGTATAATACAAGTGCTTATCAGTAAAAAGTTGCAGTATCATAAACCGCAAAGTTTTGAAGCAAGCTTTCTGTAATTTTATGTTTACAGTTCAGAATTAATTTATACAATTTAAAATTAATTTATCAATTTATTTATTTATCAATCTAATGTTAGTATGAAAACCCTTTATCCTTTTATATGTATTTACATAAAAAGCATTTTAATGGTCAAGTTTTTTTTAATAGTTTTGAAGTTTTTAAATTTTAGTTTACTTAATTTTTGATCAATTTTGTTATATGGCTTTAAACCATTTCAAAAATAACAATTTCCGCCTTACTCTACTTGGTTGATAACCTCTGTGAAAGTAACTAAATTTTATTGTGTTTTGTAAATTTTCTTCGTAAATATTTGCATAGAATGACTTAAATAGATAATTTCCAGTTTATATTATACTATGAATAAATTATAATAACCGCGGATGCAGCACTTTTTTGACGTTGCAGACAACTAATTTTCGACATGGAGCTAACTTCAAACATTTATATGTTTATACTTATGTCAAACTAGGATGCTATCCAAAAAATTTAGAAGGTTGGAGTCTGGAAACAAAAACACCCTTAAGCTTTAGCTGCACCTGCCCTAAACGTAAAAGCAACAAGTTGATGAAATACTTCTTTTTGCTATTCACAAACATTAAAAAATGCTGATTCTGCCCCTTGTTTTAATAACTGTTCTGTTTTTTATATTGATCCAATCGAGTAGTTTTGACAGTTCTGTTTTTTGACCAATTGCATCTTTTCCTTTTTTTACAAATATTATATTGGTCGTTGCTCAAACCAGCTATTTTCTCTAATTCCGTCAACCAAATCTCATTCTTGCTTAACTTGTTAAATAGCGAAGTCAAAAACTTTTTACTTTATCCATCACTTCATGCTCTAAAAACTTTTATCCATCTGGTTCCTTTTCTTGCACATCAATGCTTTGGAACTAACTTCCTTCTTCTATTTTCCCTGGCTCATAGAACCTAAGTTATTTGTTAATTGTTACCATGCTCTTAAACACTATTCATTGTCTTCAAGTATTTTCTTCTAACCCTTAACAGCATTTTTTTATACAATAAATGTTATAAAATAAGCAAAATTATTGAGATAAAATCTTTATAAAAACCGTTCTCAACTACATTAAGGAGACATAGTAGACTAGCTAAAGAGAGAATGAAGCCAACAATCTTTTATAATTGAGGTACAGTCTTAACAAGCAAATATATTATGGCGGAACATAATGGCATATATGAGCATTTTGAGTGGACCAGTATAGTTTTGCTCATCGGTTACTTAGTGGACCATTAGTAGCAGAGGCCAAATACGGCTAGCCAATGACTAGCCACAATCAAAATGTTAAAAAGTTATTCGCAAGCCATTTATAGCGGCTGCCCCTAATGGTCCACTAAGTAACCGATGAGCAAAACTACAGCTGTCCGCTCAAAATGCCTATATAGATCCACTGAAATTCCACTATAGAATGTTTGCTGGGTGCAGTGAACCATATAAAATGTCTATATACATGTCTGCTGATATTCAACTATAAAATGTTTGCTTGGATAGTATAATTCGCTTCTCAACCCAAATTTCAACCCACTCAGAAACAACTTCACCTAGAACTATTCTTTGTCTTCTATTATTTAGAAAAGATTCCATCCATTTTAGAACTAAGCCATTAATACCATATGCATTTAATTTAGCAAAGAGTCTCTTGTGAGGAACACTATCAAAAGCTTTAGCAAAGTCTAGCATTACTACATCAACAGGTATACCATCGCTGTTGCACGAAGAAATAAAGTCAAGAGTCTCTAACAAATTTATGGTACAAGACTTTCCTTTTACAAAACCATGCTGTTGGATTGTTAGTAAATTGTTTTCGTCGAGATGTTTTTCAATTCTTTCTCTTATAATAGATTCTAATATTTTGCAAGGAATAGAAGTTAATGAAATAGGGCGATAATTGCTGGCCACTGTTTTGTCACCTTTTTTATATATAGGTGTTACATCTGCTGACTTGAACTGGATTGGCAGTTGACTGGTTTTAAGTGATTCTCTAAATATAAGAGTTAGTGGTAAAGTAAACGATGTAGCACAATTCTTGAGGACTATTGAACAAAGTTTATTAGCTCCAGGCGATTTATTGTCTTTTAGTGATTTAAGTTTAGATAAAACTAACTCAAAGCTAATATCATCAGGTTCAATATCGTAAAATTTAATTACATTATTTAATTCGAGATAAAAAGGTTCTCCTTTTTCTTCAATAGTAGAGCAAGATATAACCATTTCTTTAGTAAAAAAAGTAAAATTAGATGTTTTTTAAAAATATTATGATATCTTTTTTGCGTTTTTTGCCAGTATTCAATATGGCTTCCGATAAACAAATTTGCCTCACAACCGCGGCTCGAGTTAGATATCTATGTAATATATATCATTGGCCAAAACTAACATATGCTTTTAAAATAAAGTGATTCTGTTTAACATCCAAATTTAGTAAACATTTTAATTATTCTGTTGAATAGAGTTACTAAGGATTAAAACTCCCTCTAAAAAACGAAGCGTTGATTTGATGTTGATCAACGTTGATTTTGCGTTGACATTAGCGATCAACAGCGATCAATTAAAAATGGATTTTGTAGCAACGGCATATTATCAACAGCAAATCAACCTTTATTTACAAACACTGAGCGTTCGTTGATTTTCTGTTGACAAAAAGCAAATTTATTGAGCCGTTTACTAACAGTAATTTGCTGAGCAAACAGCATGTTCTGCTGGGATTTTTTTTGTTATTTTTGGTGGTAATAAAGCGTTTGTTCAAATTTTAATTATATTACGGTATGAATGAATATAAACTTTATTGAAAAACGTATATTTTAATTAGTAACTATATTTTCAGTTCTTGAATAAAGATTATCAAAATGAAATTAAGGTAGTTTTTTAACATTACTATTATCATAGCAAATTAGTAATGTTTATGACTGCAAGTATTTGCCTGATAAATTCTGACTGCAAACTTAAACCATATACTACAAAATACAATTTAAATTGTTTTTTTCTGTATAAGAATAATAATAATTTTCTTTTTTTTCTTTTGTGATGTAATAAAATAAAGATAATAAGGCCTAAATGTGATAGAAGCCTATACATGAGAGAATTTATGAAAGAAAAACGAGATACTGAAAAAAGAATAAAATATCTTCTTGAAGAGTGCAATATTGTTGGTAGAGGGAATTATGTTCATCTAGATTCAGACATTCAAAAGATTTTTAAAGTTTCTAAAGATGAGCACATCGATATATTGATGTTTTCAATCACTTCGCCTGAAAATAAATTTTGTTTAAGTAAAGTTGAATCTAATTATGGTGATGTTGATGACATTGCTGTTGAAAATAGTTTATACAGTAGTATTGATACTCTAACTTCAACAAAAGATTTTTTATATGAGTGGTCATCAAAATACTGTATAAAAGATGATGCTTTAAATGCACTTTTATTTCACTTAAATAAGTTTACTCCATTTAAACCGAAATGCAGCCAGACAAAAATCTCTTCAATTACAAAAATCTCTTCAAAAAGTTGATGTTTTATATGTCAGTGGAGGCGATTATATATATCTTGGAGTTGAAAGTGCAATTGATTATTATATATCAACAGTTGGAAATAAGGAAAAGCTTGATCTAATTGTAAGTATTGATGGTGCACCTATGTACAATAGTAAAAAGACTTCCATTTGGCCAATACTAATTACAATTAACAGAAAAGGACCATATGCTGTTGCAATTTGGTATGGTCAGGGAAAACCAAACAAACTGAATGAGTGCTTTGAAGATTTTATTCTTGAAATGAAAAAAATGCAAACTAATGGGTATAAACAGCTGCAGGTGACTATTAAAGCTTTTGTTTGAGATGCGCCTGCAAGTGCATTTTTAAAATGCATTATAGGGCATAGTGGCTACCATAGCTGTGAAAGATGCATGGCAGTTGGCACACAAAAAGATGGTGTAAGGTTATTGGAAACAACTGCTTTACTTCGTACTGACATGGCTTTTAAAAGTAATTTGTATAAAGAAGAAGGTCACCAACTTGAGAGTCTTTCTTCGCTTGTTCAGTTAAATTTCCCAATGGTAACTGGATTCCCATTGGACTATATGCACCTTATATGTCTTGGGGTAGTTAAAAAACTTCTAATAAACTGGTGTAAAGGTCCATAATGTATTAGAATAAGTCAATCTGTTAAAGACAGTATTTCAAATAAACTCATAAATTTACGAAGTTATACACCATCCAATCTTCAACGTAGACCACACTCTTTAAATGAACTTGAGAAGTAGAAAAGCAACAGAGTTTTAATTCTTTCTGCTTTATGCTGGACCTGTTTTTTTTTAAAAAAGGAAAATTAACTAAAACTAGCTATAACTTATTTATTTCTCTTTCAATTGCTTTGCACATACTGCTTTCTGATAAAATGGTGGAAAATGAATTGTTAGTGGCATATGCTAAACAGTTGCTTATATGGTTTGTTAGAGAAGTGCAAATTTTGTATGGGGAGATCTTTGTAACATACAATGTTCATAGCATGATTCATTTAGCTGATGATTGTGTTAACTTTGGGGAGAGTCTTAATCAACTATCAGCTTTTGCTTTTGAAAACTTTTTGGGTCAAATTAAAAAAATGGTGCGTGAATCAAATAGATGAGAGAAAAAAGTTGGATATTTTTCTTAAAAAAAGGAATGGTATAGAAATTTCTGTCCAAGTGGTAAATAAAAAGATCACATCAAATCTACGAGAGTTTATTTCATTCAAGACAAAGGGTTTATTTTAGTAGAAGAGGTTTTTGGTAGATCTTTTAAAATGCAAGGCTCTAAATCCTCATTCAGTTCAAAAGTTTTTTTATGATTGTTCTGAAACATCTTATTTAGACGTTTGGTATGTAAATTCATTAGCCAACCGAAAAACAATTTTTCTGAAAAAAAAAGAACTTTTGAAAAAAGGCTTGATGATACCTGTTCAAAAAGGTGGTTATGCTTTTTTTCTGCTTAGACATTGTGATATTGCTTATGATCACTGATTTCTTAAATTAAAAACACAAATTTTGACTATACTTGCAGACCATCAATTTTTAAAGAATGTCTGTGCATGTGTCATTTTGTAAAATTTGTTATAAATTTGTCAAATATATATTTTATTGAATAATTTTAAAGTGAGTTGATGCATTTTAATTTATAAATTTTCTCTGTGAAACAAATACCTGGTATGTTTATAAAAATAATAAAATATTTACGCTGGTGTTTTATATTAATAAATCTAAAAAGCGTTTTACATAGTTCATTGTTTTTAATCTCAAATGTATTTTTTATTTTATTTTGTAACTTATATAAGATTATTTAGAATTAAATTGCACCAGAATAATGAAATGTCAATTTTTAAATGGAAAAATTAAAGAAGTGGAAGTGATTGCTAAAAGTTGGATGAAAAATGATGGGAAATGCTTCTGGCCGCCATTTAAAAGTTCCGCTGCAATTCGTAAAGCTGTCATAACCTTGCAGGCACCAACCTCTGATTGGAAGATATACCCAGCTAGGATTTTATACACTACAGGTTTGCATATTACTATAAAAAAATGTAAAATAATTGAATTAGAAACTGAACTGTGTGTTTTGACCAGGGCACTGGAGAGGATAAACATGTGCTGGTGCAAATTTATTTTCGGCCCTCCTTTACAATATGACTATTCTCTCATTTAATATCACTTATTAAATTATATGTTCTGAATGTCTTTATAATGTTTAAAGAAGATTTCCAACGATTAAAAAAAGTTTTTTAATCGTTGACAAAAACATTTTTATTTTGGAGTCTTTATAAAAAAAAGTTTTTTTAACAATGTTTTTAGTTTTTTTTGTGTAACTTTTAGTGTTTTTTAAAAACTAAAAAATTCATTAATTTTCATGGGTCTTTCATTAAAATTCATTAATTTTTATGCAGTGCACCAACTGCACCCCGTTCTCATAGGGCCTGCTTTTGCCGCAAACATTTCAATTACAGTCACGCTAAGAAAAAGCAGCAAATATTGAATGATGCTTCAAATATTGAAACTGACACCGCAGAGAAAAAAGGGACAAAGCGAAAGTAAATTTTACTAAAATTTGTTTTTAATGAATAAAAAATTTTGCAATAAAGAATTACACAAATCTTGCACTTTTTTTTGTTTAAAAAGTAAAGTTTATATTAAAGGAGAAAGACGGCAATGACATTCTGTGAAAGTGATGAAGATATTGTGGTTGGTGATGAAGGACTATACGGAAGACATTATTTTGATAGTTCAAATAGCCAAAGTACATCTAACGTGATTCCAAATATAGCAGGTTAACTATTTTTGTAAAAGTAAAATAATGGCTTTTAAAAATAAACATGCTCTTTTTTTTACTGAATTATAGATGTTTTTAAATCGATATCAACTCCCCATTTACACAGTGAAATAGCAAGCTTTTCAGTTGTTGAAAATAACATTGACTTCTCGAAAGAAACTAATCTATCTCAAGGGAAAATAATGTTGACTTCAAATATATTGGTAAAAAAAAGTCCTAATGTTACTTTTGTTCTAATTAAAATCTGTGTGCGTGTGCAGAAAAAAATTAATAGAAATCAGAACTATATGTTATAGAATATAATTTTGTTGACAAATATTTTATAAATGTATGTTTGTTGACAAGTTTAAAATAAAAATCACTATAGAATGTTTGAAAATTTTGTTTAATTTTTGTATTTATAATTTATCTATACCTAGGTAAAAAATGGCTCTAAATATTGTGTTTTAGATAAAGAGGATAGCAGAGAAAGATATTTGTCTTGCCAGGGTAAATTAAATTTTTAAGAATGTACATTTCTATGAGTTAATCAAAGTTTTATTTATTTTTGCCATATAGGTAATTTTTCATGGTTAATTTTTTACAAAATATTTTACATAAATAATAATAAAATTATTTATTTTAATACATTTTTTTTTAAGGTTTTCAAAAAGTTGCGTTGAGTTGGATGGCAAAAATAGATAAAAAGGTACTACTGTTGCTTTTTATTTTAATATAAAGGATTACATATGGCTCCCACAAATTTTCAAAATTTTGAATCAAATCAGAAAAGTGATTTCAAGAATCAATTTAAAAAATCCATGTATTGAAATCAAGATAATTTTATTCATATAGAATGAACATAATATGTATTCTGACCCTTAATTATTTTTTATTTTTTTAATAATAGATGAGTTCTCTTAATCGTTGTGGAGGTAATACTCCATATAAATCGGCTTTTGCTTTTGGAAAGTTGATGAGCGAGGACGCTGGGGCCTGTTTTAATGTCTCTGGTGGTTCATTGAAGATAAATTTTAAAACATGCACCATGTATCACATGATGGTTTTAGGCAATTTTTTTAGA